>NW_009602130.1:0-46771 GCF_000690535.1 Cariama cristata
CGAGCCGGCCCGCAGCCCCCCGGGGCGGGAGCGGGGTGTGCGCGTATCCCGCCTGGTCACTAGAGGCCACCACCTGCCTTCTGACAAGAGCGACGTGCGCACATCGGCGTCGTCTTTGCTACAGCGGGAGGATCCGTGCCGGAACCTGAACGTGGTTGAGGAGATCCGTGTATTACATAAAATTTCACGTATTACCCACTTTTCTGGTCCTATATCCAGAAGAAAAAAATTTTGCATAACTCCTGTGGCCAGATGTTTGAAGTAATATTTATCTTCGCAACCACAAGCTGTAATTACAAGAGTTTAGTGTTGTGTATGGCAGTGAGTTTGTAAGCAATGGCAACAAGTAGTATCTATCTAAATCTTGAAAGCTGAATTTTTAAGGACAGGAATGTTCATTATCCCTTTATATATTCCCCTTATGACTGATGCTTGAGTATCTTAATTTTTAGACAGCAATAAACTCCAGACATTAAAGAAAAAGTTTCTTTGGTTTTGTTTTTATGTTTGGTTTTTTTAATCGTTCTTGTGTTTTTTTCTTCGTAGTAGCAATGTAATTTCCAGTGGAACATGTCCATTCACAAAACATCTTGGTAACTGGCTTGAGTCTGCTCTGTGATGAGGTTAATTTAGAAACAGAGCCTGGGCATTGAAATGGCTTCCAAAAATTGATAATTTGTCTCACCAGTAAGAAATGAAAAGTGGGTTTTTTTCCTGCACTGGTAACTTTAAAATCACAATTTCTGTCTACTTGCAGCAACATTACATATTTCCTCCTTGGAAATTGCTCTGGCAAGAGTTGCTTCCAGTATATTTGTTTTGTGCATTTTATGCTTTAATTTCTTGTATGCCTGATTCAGGGCTGTAGATCTGAACCAAAGCTGATACTTGTTCTCTAAAAGTAGCAGACTATTAACTTCTATTCTAAAGAAGTACTGTTTAGTTTGTCAGCTACTTCATCTGGTTTGTTTCTCCTTCTTTTCCCTCCCTGCTCCAAATAATTATTCCTCTAAATTGAAATACATTTTTCTCAATTATATCCCTCATTTTTATTCCTTTCTATAGAGCCTAATAACAGCCTATCAAAATAAACTACTTTTGACTTGTCCTTAGGATGTTGGAAAGCAAAAAAATTTACCCCTGAAGTCTACATAGTTTTTGGAAATGTCTTTACCACAGCTGATGTTAGGATTTTATGCCTGTAAGCTTCTGATGCATATTCAGACTTTCAAAAGGCAAATGAGTATGTCCAGAAGAAGCAGCCATGCACCTGTTTCACCATTAGGTCATGTCTAGTACTATGAGCTAGAGCAGTCCGAACTGTAATATATTGATGCTTATGTTTGATGTGATACTTTTGCAAACAATTCTTTTATGCAGCCGCCTAGATATATGGCTCAAGTAGGTCATTTCAATGTAGTCATACAGTTAAAAATATAATAAAAATACAACTTGAAAAGAAATGAAAAATGTTACTGAGGAAGGAATTATGAGGAAGCAATACATAGTCAAAAATTACTTGTGATTTCACAAAGTCAAATGTAGAAGTCACGTCAATAATTAAGATACTTTTGCTGTATAATTCAGGACGTGGGGAGGACAGGGGGGTGTAGGCCTCTCAAGCATTATTCTTTCTTTCCCTGTTTATAGATTCTTCTCTTTTCTAAATGATTCATACACGGGAACAGGAATCTCCCAGCAAAACTTTAGAAACCTTTATAGGTCAGGGTGTGGACATTGTGAAATGTTTTACCAGCTCTTCTACCTATTCTCTCTGCCTCCATAATGGCATGCAAACAGAGTTTTTAGCAGTGTTATAAATGCTATATTTTCTTTTCTTCTCTTTCTGAAATGACTTCATTAAGTTTGCATCTGTATTAACAAGGCAGACAGAAAGCAAAAATGTTGCATTCTGCAGAAATGTCTTGTTCATAAATAAGAAAGAAACCTGCCAATGTGTGGCCACATCACCAGAAAGAATGTGTGATTAATAGCACAAACCATTACTGCATTACCTCATTGCAAACTTCTTCCACAGGATCAACAATTCACTTACCAAAGCTGCATATTGTAATATACCTTAATAAGTTTTAACATTTCTACAAGTGAAATGAGCTATGACTCATTCACATTCTGGAGTGTGTTCAAGTCTGTTATAAATCACGTTGGAGGATTATTTAGTGCAGGACTTCCTTAAATGGCAGGTGAAACTACAAGAAGTGATTTGTGAATGCTGATGGTTTCAGCCTCCTTTTACAGACTGTGAGTTCCTGTGCCTTGTTAGTTTGCAAAAGTGTGGTTACATCATTCGCTTAGACTTAGAAATGACATTCTCTCTTACTGATACTTTTTGGCTATCCTATTCCATTTATGGGAAATACACTTTGAGTGTGTTATTTTTTTATGACGCTTCAGATCTTTAAACTTGCAGTTTCTTTGGGCCTGGGTCAGTCACTTCGTTGATGTTGAAACAGCACTTTTGTGTGTATTTAATACTGAAGTAGAATAAATATCAGCTAGCAGAGTTCAATCAGTTTTAATACAATGAATTAACAAAATATTTTTTCAAGCAATGCAGTATCACAGTCCTGAAGATTTCCTTTCCTTCAAGACACTGATCTGAGACTAAGAGAAAGAAACACATATGCCATATCTTTTTTAAAGTTTCCCAAATACTACAAAACCTCCAAAGACACCCAGGCATAGTGTTCTGTACAGGACTAATTTTAGTAGGGCTGTTGGCACATGTAAATTAAAGAACATTAGCAAAGTATGTGCAGGGTGTTGACCAGCAGTGCACACTTGAAATGAATCAATCAAATGATGCATCTTCAGTGCAATCAGATACAGAAGGGATTGCTCTAACTAGAGAGCGGCTCTTCGCGGAAGGTGTATTATCTAATAGCTGGGGTAAGTAGAAGCTGTGAAGTGATGAATTCTAATATAGTCGCTATCAGTGACTTTCTTTGCAGCCTTCAGCAAGTTGTGTCATCTCTTTTTCCAGTTTCTCAAACAATAAAATGGGAATGGTAATACTACTCCCATTCCTTATCTCCCTAACTTCATCTCTCAGTGTGTTGTGACAATGTAATGTTAACAGCGCATGCAAGTGGTAAATATCAGTATCATGTTTTATTATTTAGGGTGCAGACCTACCCTAAATACATTTAGAAATGCATAGCTTATCTACCAGAACACAAATTCAGAAATAATGGGTAACCACTAGATATAGGGCAACACATGGCCAGTGACACAGTATCATAAGCTGTTTAACAAAAAGGAAATCTGCAGTTACACATAATATTCTAAAGCCATGAAAAATTCTCCAGCAATAAGCAATTTTTGCCATAGAATAGTTGCTTTCATTTAGAAAACAGAATGTATTGTAACTAATGTTTATATGCTTAAGAACTAATGGGTTTACTTCACTTATTAGAAGACAGCAACTTGAGTGGATGTGTTAGAGCCATCCATGTGTGATGATGTTAGTAAATGGAGTGAACTATGAGGTCAGTGTTGTGAGCTGTACTGGTCTGACTATTACAGAATTCAATGACACAGTTGTAAGAGAAGGTTAAAATCATCAGAGGAGTGGAGTGGAATGGTTATTTTCTACGTCTTAGCCAGTATCTTTTGGACCATAGCCGAGCGTAACATGGGAATGCAGGGAGTGCATCTCTCGCCTCTGCGTGAGAGGACACTAGGACACGAGTGGAGCCAATGCATTGCTCAAGAATGTGAAGTAAGAACAGGCGTGTTCTCTAAAACACTTCAATTATTCATTTTTCCTTCTTCTTTCCTTGTAGTTTAGCACAATCAAAACCTAGCACAAAGCACAGATACTTTGACTTAGAAATAAGGGTCTACTTAGAAGTTTTTATAATTATTTGTATCACAGCAATGCATTTATGCTCTCTGAACTTGATAAATTAATATAGCTTTAAATAAACATAGCAAATTGTTCAAGAAAACCTACGCACATTTTGTTCAGATGCTACAAACACCAGGTCTGGCTTGTTGGATCTGGTAAGCCATAGGGAAGGACATCGTTAATTAGCCAAGAGTTACTAATCCTGTAGTACAAGTTTTGCCCAATTTAAAGAACCCATTAGGTAATCCATTCAATGCTTTTGGGGTCTCTTTGTGCAACAAGGGTGGAGAGCTGGGGAGTGGGGGGCAAAGGCGAATCATAAACTGGTCCTAACATGCCAGTACTAAAACATTGTATCATAGAGATGGACGTTATTTACTATAAATCTGCATTTTCTTTGAAATTTCCACTTTCTTTTGCGAGCCTTGTTTCAAAGCAAAGCAGGTAACAAGAATCCTTTGTGGAAGTCCCTTATGAGTAGGTATGAAAGAGTACAATGACAATTTCGCTCATAAATATGAGACTGCCCTTAACACACTGTTTTATATGCCGACGTTGACTTTGGAATGCAAATCCGTATAGACACTCATTATGCTCCATTTTGTCTTTCTTCGTTCTGCTTTACAGTCTTCCTCATCTAAATAGTCCTAATAATATTTCTCTTTTTCTTGCTCAGTTTTTAGCTTTGCATATCACCAGAAATTTTCCTAGTGCTGTTAGGGTCTCCTGCTGAGTCGGTGATTGGGCTGGTGTGAGAAAGGAGAAACAGCTTGGATTTGGCTAAAGAACTTGGGCTTCTCCCCTTACATTATTTTGCATTGCATATACCAGTCTACCCTGACTACAGAACCCACCAACAAAAACAATTAACATTAATATGAAAGCAAATAACTGAAATGTTTTTTTGAATTAAATGGGTCACTGAGAAAGAATGAATGTAGAAAAGTACTTACAAGCTTTGAAGGAAAATGTGTAAAGACAGTTAAAAAAAATTTCTCTAAAGCCGAAGAATAAAGTAACTACTAGGGTAACTACTTTAGTGAAGTGTACTTTACAACAGTCCTACTAATAATGTTGTTTTAAACACTGACATTGAAAAGTTGTATATAGGGAAGTCTAATAGTTTTGCTTATGTAACTTGTGTCACATCTTTTCTCCTTTTTTGTGTCCTTCCAGTTTTATACCTCCTGAAACAAGGAGGCTTTTGCAGTCTTGACCTGTATCAGTAACTTTGCCACTTTGGGCTGGTGCTTATGTAAGAAAAAGCAAAACTGGAAATTCCAACAAACAAAACAAGTAATGGAAAAGAATTTATTGGCTGCAGTGAGGTATATGATGAGATACATAAGACCAGGAGAAAAGTTGAGAGATTATTCACTTTAAATTGTAGGAATCACAGATGGAGACTCATGCCCCAGTGAGATGTGCATAATACATATATTACCAGCTCAGGCAGTCATTTTCCTTGAATAGCTTTTCTTTGGCGTTTTGATGACTAAAAGCTCTTTAAATTAACAATATCAGCTATACCTAGCTCTGTATGGCACTTTTCATTATTAGGCTGCAAATCATTTTAGGAGAGAGTTCACTATGGTATCCCTCTTTTAAACACAGGGACACCAACGTACAGCGTGTAGTAGCACAGAAGGGTTGTCAGAGCTTAGCCCGCTAGGAAAGCCAGTAGTTAGCAGAACGTTTTACTTCATGCTTGCTGGTGGATCTCGTTGATGGTGGAGTATACCACCTGCCCATTCACACTGTCATGGACAATAGCTTTGATCTTTCGATTGCTCAGCCCAGCATGTTCTGAAAGAAAAAGTTAATTAGACAAGAAGGAATGCTGAGACAAGATGATGCAGGGAAAGCTTCATTTACAGTAATTTACCAGCTACCTCCTCAACTGATTTATCTTTACATGTTTCCCTTTAAGCCAATACTTATTATTGCTTTTTGTGAAATGTACCACCAGAAGTCACCCTGAGTCTTGTCCAGGTCAGGGCAAATGAGTAATACAGCTACATCCCAGCCAATGCAAATCTCACTTCAGAGCAGATTATCCTAAATGTCTGTAGGTCATGCTCATGCCAGAATATGAGTTTCCAGACATGCAGATTTTCTGTTTGCTCTCAAGCCCTAACACTGCTTTAGTCACCAAATGGAGTCTCTATGCCTCCTCATATAACATGAAAGCATTAGTCTTGAGTCTGAGCTTTGGACAACGTGTTTGACTGACAGAGGTCAGTCTGAAGACAGTCCATGAGCGGGCAGACACAGCAGAATGTGCTCTGAAGTGCAGCCCTTCACAAGACTGATGAATCACTGAAATTATTCTCAAATATGGCCTACATGAGAATTAACTGCCATGCAAACCTTTCATAGTTCATTCATGTAAGGTTAAAATTAGTCTGAGTAAAATTTGATTGGAAACGGCAATAATTAAGAGTCACTATAGAGAACAAAATAAGGGACTTTTACCTTTGGCTTTTGATTCAGATTTTCTTGCTATCCTGTAAAGATAACAAAACAGGAAAAAAATAATGATTATACTAATTTCAAGAAGTTATTCACCCCCTTCTTCTCACTGATTCTAAGGAGACCTGATACCACTATGAAAAAAGATAAAATTTAAAAACAAAAATCAGAAAGAAGGATGGCTTTATATCACGAGAACTCTTCCTCTTCGGTAGTCTTAGGTACAGATACTCTCACCTGAAACTGTTCTTGTGTACATTCATTATTGCTTCTACTGTCCTGAGTTGCTCAAGTTGATCCCATTTTGTCTTCTGACAAATAACCCAATCTTGGTGCCATACTATCCTGCTTCCCTGAGATTCTCAGTTATAAAGGCTGCTAAACTTCCCTTTCTGATTTTGTATAAGACATACTCTGTATATAAGATGAGAGAATAAAGAATAGAGGCCCAAAGATTTCTGAATGCAGAGATTTCAGACAAGGCATAATGGGGAAACGACACAGCCCATCGGCAGCAGGGCATACTGTACAGGTTTTGTGTGCTGGTATTTGTAACTGCAGATGGCTGACCAAAAAAGACATAAACTTGTCTCCAGGCTTCTTTTGATCTAGAACTTGTTTTGAAGGTAGGAAATGACTATGAATTTTACTGAAATTGCCATTTTTTCCTACGCTGAGATAGGCACGCTGTGGGGATGTAGAAATTTTTTTTTTAATAAAAGTTATATTAATTTATGTAATCCAAATTACATGGATAGAAGTTTCTCTGTATGCTAAGTGGCTCAAGCTTTATATTATGATCCATCACATTAAATTGCCAACCCTTGATGTAGTATGTAGCTCACAAGCTTTGATTAAGCATAAACAAACAAACAAACAAACGAATAACCCAAATATGAGAACTCTCTTCTCATCTGTTCCAGTCGGGGCAGCTTTGCCTTACCCGTCAACATTCCCTTCTAGCAGCAGGCGATAAGTGGAAATTTCCTTCTCCAGGCGAGTTTTGATCCCAAGAAGAACCTTGTATTGGTTATTTTGCCGCTTAATGTCGTGACGAACCTGGCTTAGCTCTTCCTCACATTTGGAGATGATCTGCTGCATGTTTTGAAGTGCAAGAGCATAGTAATTCCGAGTCTCAGCCAAGGTGTCTTCCAGCATGTGTTTCTGACAGAGCGATAATACCAATACTATGATTATTATTTATGTGGTATATATAATGCAGAAATGCCAGCAAATTTGGTCTCTAGCTAGAAGACTGCAAAACTAAGACTGTGGTAATTTAAACACTTATGCATTTGCATGACTGTTCATGTGAAGACAGCAGAATCGTGAAGCTGTGTTGTGTGCATAATGAGAGGCAAAACCTGAGTAATTTATCCCTACCATATTCTTTCTGCCCAAAAGCTGTGCTCCTGTAATTGTTGACTCTTTTGTCAGTTCTGCATTTACTGTCCAGAAGTTGCTGCAAAGTCTCCCAAGTCATGGGTGTGGGAGCTTTGACCTGTACAAGAGCTGAGTAACGTTTTTGCAGATTCCCCACCAAAATTTATCACAGTTCATATATTTCATGCATTATACTAGGGGCTGTAAATGTGAAATTTGTATTACTGTCTTTTTGGACATTTTTTCTTTCTAGATCATGGAGTCAGCTATGCCATCTCTTCTTTTTCTTCTTCGCATATTTTCTTCTAAGGAGAGGCATAAATTTTTCCCTTCTTGGTGATGGTTGCTGAGTCCATTTTGCATATTCTGGCAAAGTCTAGCATGGTCCAAATTCTAATGTCACTGGTACTTTAATAAGTACAATAAAGTTATGCTAGGCTATGGATTTAAATGAAGAATTGGTCCACAACAATTTCTGAGAATATATGAAGTAACAGTGACCAGCCAGAGATGTATACAAGAGATACCTTGCTCATCTGTGCCTGCAGCTCGATGTCCAGGGACTGCAAAGTACGTGTTAGATCCTTGATCTCATTCTCATTGCGCTGCTGTATCTGTTCGGGATTAGGGGTTGCTGCCAGAGACACAGCTGCGCTCTATGGAGCAAAAGTAAGAGAAAAGCTTGCTGATTCTGGTCAGTCATGAACAGCAACAGGGATCTCTGAAAAGAGCAGAAAATAGCTGTTACCTGTTCTTTGTACCAACTGTCCAGGCTTTGACGATTCTTTTCAATTATGGCTTCATAATCTTCTCTTATTTCTGCTAGAATCTTGGCTAAGTCTTCAGGAGGTGCTGCATTTACTTTTACATTGACTTTGAAGTCTTGTGATGAGCGATTTGCTTCCATATCCTATTCATATATTAGCAGAGGAAACAAGGAAACTTGTTTATGAAAGTGGAAACTTTTCATTCCTGTCTTGTCTTCTTCAGTTCCATCCTCTCACAATTCACAAAATGTTTTTTTCATTGTGGTAGGTTAATTCTTATATATATTCAGTTAACACTATTTGGAAAATTTATATGTGGATAATACCATGATGTGACTTAAACCAGTGCCTTATGCCTGCTTCTGTGGCAGAACTGTGCTAGAGAACTCAATAAAAAACATGTGAGAAGATCTTTTCATATAATGTTTCTGGAAGATATACACTTCATGAAGGAGCACTGACATTTTTTATTTCTTTGTCTATTAGGGATCCAAAAGCTTAGATGAAAATCTAACAGTAATTTCATCTTTCTTACCCTGTATGTTAATATTTATGGAACTATAACTAAGTTTACAGGAGAGTAATGTAAAAGTTCTATGTAATTGTTAAAGGAATAATTGGATTAAAGCATATAATTACTGTGTAAACAACATAATTACGGGGCAAGTCAAGCAGGTATGGTAACATTCCGTTTGGTGTAGCACAATCTTCTGTGCTAGGTACCATTTTCAAAAGCGCCCAGGCAAAGTAGCATTTCAGGGTATGACATCACGGCCTCCAAAATGCAGATGAACTGGACATACTGATGTCTCTGTTGGTTGCCCTGCTTCCAACAACTATTTTATTATAGCTGTTCAATAGTATCCTTGGATCTAAGGATCAGCCCAAGACAGCTTCACCTACTGCTGTGTAACTCTTGTGTTTCCATTCATTTTAATAATCCACAGATACTGAGTAGGATGTTTGGTTCTGCATTAGGTAATAACTGGAAACAACATCACGTCAAGCAAAATGAAAACAGCATGTTGTCAAGCGGTGCTATTATATATGTGGGAGTAACAGAGACCACTGTGGCATAGCTCTGGAAGAATTCAGAGCAGCATGTTTTTTGACAAGTATTATGTAATTATTGTGCTTAGGATTCACAAGAATAAGGAATTTTACTTGACTTCACCAACCATTCTTTTTAATTTTGATCCTTCAAGAATTCAAAGTCTGTTTAGCTCAGGTCAGCCTGCTCTAGGTGACCCTGCTTGAGCTCGGGGGTGGACAGGGTGACCTCAAGAGGTCCCTTCCAACCTCAGCCACTCTCTGCTTCTGTGATTCTGTGAAATGAAATATCCAGAGTTGAGGGAAAAATCTGTGATGAGTAGAACTCAACAGCAACCAGTAACATTTCCTATTTACTTGAAATCCCAGTGTATTTATATCTAACTATTTCTGAGAACACTTCTGTCGAATATGTAAGTTATTATTACCTATGTATGACAGATGGGTAGGTGACTAGAAAAGAGTGGGAGAAAATACAGCAATGTGTTATCCTTTCTGAAATCCCAATTTAATTGGTAAAGTGGTACACAAACTTTGTGCCTCATCTGACTCTCATTAGCTTCTTTAGAAACATGATTACATTCTGAATCATCAATCCCATTTATAGGTTGTGGATCTTAGTCAAAGTTAATTGCATGGTAGCGAAGATTTGTGTGATAGGATTTTACCAAGTGGAACTTTTTCTACCTCCTCATGGCCTTTCCTCCTGAGGATGTGCTCTTCTCTTAAACCCTCAATTTCCATTTCCAGATCTGTTGTAACAATGGTCAGGCCGTCGAGCTCCTTACGCAGGTTCTCAACATCAAGCTGCACTCCCTGCCTGCGAGACTTCTCTGCTTCATACCTTTATGTGGAAAAAGAAGATAAAGCGTGCTTGTTGAGAACAGACTGCTTCTGGCCTCTTGAATAAGTAGGATCAAAGAGAAGAAGACTTGCTTAAGTCCTCTATGTAGGGAACTAGGGAGAACAAAAACCCAAGGAAACAAATTCTGTTCCTAAAATATGCTCCTTGAATATTCTTGAGTAGTCTTAAAAATAAGATGGGTTTCATTACTGCTTTTCTTTCTTCCTCACAACTTCTCCTATATAGTATGAAGTAAGTGCTCTTTCATTTTCTATTTTGCATTTTAACATTCACTGGGTTGTGAAAGCTTTGAGAATATGATTCTCAAAAATTTGCCAATAAAGATGTGAAAACAGTATGAACAATCAAGGCTTTCTGTAGTTTTTCCAAAATGATAACTTTTCAGTCCTTCAGAAAACAGGAAAAATGTCATGGAAGGCAGTTACTAACATTCCTCTCTAACCTCTTGCAGTTTGCCACCTGTAGTGAGCCAAAGTCAGAAAGACACTGCTGTATCTTCCCTTGGGCATATGAAACACTTTTGCTCCTCAGAATCTCTCCCTTTACTTCAATTTTTATGAGCTCTATTGGCGTTTCTACATTCAATCCGTCAGACTCATTCTATGATTCCAGTTTCTCAAAGTAGTTCCACTGTTTCCTTTTTATGACACTACTGAATGATAAAGAAAGGCAGGCAAGGCTAGATAAGGCCTACAGTGTTCACAGTCTTTTAAGTTTGTTACAATATTACCAAAAGCTGAGATTTTTTTTTAATAGCTGCTCATCATCTGTTGAAAATAAGACAAATCTTCATGATTCCTGAGAAGTCTAGCTTACGGAAATGTAAATTCCTTTCCTTTGTAAAGATCTGCCTGGAAGTTTTCTGTCCAAACATTTTGGCTTTTTAGTTGGTCTGAGAACTATCTTTCAACAACGTACTGAAAAATCAAACTGGGTACAGGTAGCCAAGGAAGCACTGGCCCGTTTGCTGTGGCAAAACTTAGGAGACTCCAAAGCAGAAGATACTGAAGGATGGGTATTTCCTGCAAGCTGGATAGAAGAGTTGATAAGTACAGGAAATAGATTTGGGCTGGACTGGGGAAGCGTAGTGCAGAGAAGGATTAATTTGTATTCCCAGATGACAGTTTTAAATGCCTTTTGTCACAAGTATCAAGTGTCTGCTGTAAAACCTGCTCTTCAGGACCTGAACTGAGTATCATCAACAGGGTGACTCAAGATTGTTCAGCAATCAACCGATTTGTGGGTTTTCCATCCTTTTTATCCTTTTTTTTTTTTTCCTGTTCTACATTTGTTTTATTTATCCAGTATCACCCAAAAACCTCCGTAAAATCAGTTTCATATTTGATTATCAAGAAAAAACAATATTTTGCTTAATCCTCTTTCAAACTTAATCAGGAAACCAAAAAAGAGCTTACTTGAGCCTGAAGTCTTCAGATGCCATGTTAGCATTATCAATTTGTAAAAGGATACTGGCATTGGTGATCTTGCCATCCTCAATCTGGAAAACAGAGAATCCAACAGGAGACAGCGTTGCCATGTGGTGATGGTGAATAACCTGTGCTGTTTTAGGCTCCCTGCTCCTTGTAGGAAGCATCCAAGTATTAGAATTCCCATGTTAAGGACAGTACATGAATAAAAGCAGCCTAGTTTCGTGATTCACCTAGATGTTTCTGCAATTTTTGTCCATAATCTTACTTTTCTCTTTGCCTTACTTTTCTGGATGTGAAGCAAGAGGAGTCATCTTATTCCGGGCCAGGTAGAGGATATGAGTAATATTACACAAACTTTGTAGTATATTACAGAATAACGATCACTGTCTTCCTCTTTTTTTTCTTTTTGCGAACTGATTTTGATTCTGTTTAGCATTGCTGGAAAAGCAGCCTTGGTCATCTTTAGGGCAAATTTCAGTAAGAACCATTAAGCTCTGTCTGAGTACAATCAAAATGCTGGAATTAATCATATGCTAAAAAGTAAGCATGTGCATAAACACCTTGCTGAATCAGTGTTGTGATGCAGAGGCATAACAGTGATGGTAGCAGCAACTTAGGAGCAGGACCCCTCGAGTCCACCACGTGCTCCAGTCTGGAGCTGCATGGAATGTCATTTTGAGAATAACACTGGCATCTAGTTGTCATCGTCCATTCAGTTATTCACCTATAACTGTACTGAATTGCCCAGCAGCATGACAATTCAGTGATTAATTCATGTTTCTGATTTTACTTTGGGATGTTGAAAATTGCCCTAAAAGGTGCAAGAGGAAGTGCACTGTGTCATTCATTTAGTGTACTCAGCATGCACTGAAAAGACTAGTAAGTCTCTGTTAACATGAAATAGCTTTGAACTGTAGATCTGAATATCAAAAGCTCAGTATTCCATTCAAAATACTTGAAAGAATTCTAGCAGGCACTCATACATAATTAGCAGGAACAAATAATTGTGGGACATCAAGTCCTTTTCTAACAAAGAGGAAGGAGAAGGAAGCATGGTTGCAGTTCCAACAGCTGCCTTCACTCAACACTTACATAGCAAAACAAGGTGCATTATGGCTGTACAGAAATCATTAGCTATTTACAGAGCTCTCAGCACCTTGAAGTAAAACTTCCCACACCTAAATGAATCACAAAGAAACAATGAAATGACAAAATTGTCTTTAAGTGTCAAAAGTTTACCTCTCATAGTAAAAAAGAAGGTGCCTGTGGAATGTTTTAACTGATCTGTTAACAGACTGTACATTCTTGAGCGATTAGCAGCACACCTCAGATACTGCCCTGGGACATGATCAAGGCCAGCTGAAGAAGTGTAACAATAGCCTAAATGTGTCGCTGCCTGGAATTTGTTGACAGAGAAGAGGCAATTCTTGAATCCATCCTTAGAGAATGGTAAATTTTACTATGGAAAGTAATAAGGCAATGAGAAATCAACATATGAGTTCTTCAACTTTGTGCCATTTCATAATCATGCAACAGAGCAACACATTTATATAAATGCTTTATGACTCTTTCTGTGCAATGTAAACAATTGTCAGTGTTTTGCCAACTGCTGTACGATATTGATTGCTATGCCAGTTAGCAGTGCGTTTCAAATGTAGGCATTTATCTGTTTATAATTATACAGAATTCTTCACTACATCCATCATGAATATGGGTGCATCACTAATACCAATCTGCAATCTTACAGATAACTTAATTAAGAACTCACACGTTATTATATATGAAATACACTCAAATTCCTTCTCAAACCAGATTTTTTTTCAAGAAGGCTTCCTGCACTGACTTCTTCAGCATGTCTTGTGTCCTTTGTCCAACAGCATCGATCCTGTCTCCTTGAATGCTCTGTAAATCAGTTTGCTTATTCAGCGATACAAGATGTTTGAATGAGACATTTACCTAAAGAACTGGTGCTATTTTACTTTGTATCTGGGTTAGAATGGAGTCAGGCTGGACCAAGGCAGTGTGTTGCTCCATCTGGCATGTTCATCCAGAATTCAGGTATCCAGGGAAGAGTGTGGTCCAAACTGTAGGACCCAAATGATGATATGCCTCCCACTTTAGACAGCCAGTATATCATAGACTTTCTGGGTTATTGGATATAGGATCCTAAATGTTGTCTAAATTTCATTTTAGGTGCTAAATTAGTTTCACCTTTTTAATTAATGGTTAATTAATTTAATTATGGTTAATAATTAGATGCTGTATTTTCACTTATTTTACTGGCAGGCATGGTGCTAATTGCAATAATATATAGAGAAAGTAAAAATTCTGGGTTAAATCACTGAATTGCCCCCTGTAAATAATCCTTTAATAGCCCTTCCTCCCCAGTATGAGCACCCCATCCAATACACACTGGCTGAGACAGCCATTAGTCTTAACAGGTGCCTCTAGCCAGTGATAGGTGTTCAAGTGGTGAGTGCTAAAAATAAAGGTTTTGGGTATAACCTGTTCGAAAGTGAGGGCTTTACCCCAATCAGTGTTATGTTTTCAGTCTTATTGTCTTCCTAAATCTTTGTGATTTGTTAGTTCCGAATCAATGGGAACACGTTTATATGCTTGATGAACAAGTTTTTGTCTGTGGATCAGTTAAAAAAAAGTGCTCATGTGGTAGGTCTGGCGACAGATGACCTTTCTTTATCCTTAAAACAGAAATAGGTGATGACAGTTCTGGCTCTCCTTACACATTGCCTGTGGTCAGGGTGCCTCATCCTCTGCCTGGAGGCAATGCATTTAACAGTGAGCAGGGAGTTTGATGCAGTCCCTGGCCTCAATCAGCAAAGATGCGGGATAATACCATTTCCAAGCCCTTTTGAAAAAAAATTCTCAGGGTCTTGAGGATGCCAAATAACCATAGTATAAAAAGTGGAGGGAAAACTACAACATCACATTTGGAATAGCTTTGGGTTTTGCCCCATATGGCTATGTAAAGTTAATTACACTGATTAGTCACACAGATGGTTACAGTGCTAAGTATGTTCATTATGAATACAGATTAATATTATGCTTAAATTTGAAGACACGTGAGTTTGGGAGATTGAAAGAGTTACTGCTGAACGTTAATATTAACTACTGGCAGGAACCAGAAATTCTCCTTTTAATTATAGTGAAAACATCCACAAGGAATTTGTCACTGCTATTTTCTTAATTACAATGAAGTATTTTTCCATCTGATTACATAAGCTCATTGGACCCAAAACTCCTGTCATTTCATTGACTGCTACCACAGGAATCAAAGACATGAAATGCAACAGTATGGCTGAAGACAGTGTGCATGAAAGGCAGTCTCTTCAGTTTGACTGCTTTGTAATTTGCCTGAATACATGTGCAGTCAAAAAGACCAAATTCTGCCAGACATAGTTACTCAAACCGCAGTTTCATGTACGAACACTTGGCAGCATACAAATCTCTTTATACTACCAGTCTTTGCTGAATACCCCTTGTCTCCTTCCAGCCTTTCTTTCTGGTACCCCATTCTCCTCCTCGTCAATACAAAGAACGTTTATGCCCAGGTCCTGTAACCACTTTCATTAGTATTTCCAACATTTAAAAGGTTTTGTTTAACTTTCTTTAAAGGAAAGCCATCAGCATAAATGAGTGCCCAGATTCCTTAAAAGACTGTAGAATGACATAGCCACTTACAGCTCTGACTTACCTGTCTTTGCATGTCAGTGACGTTTTGCTCGTATTGGTTGAAGTCATGCCTCTTTCCGTGAGACTTTGTCTTGTGCCACTCCAGGATGCAGCTTTCCAGCTGAGCATTAGCTGCTTCTAAGGAGCGGACCTTGTCCAGATAGGCAGCCAAACGGTCATTCAGGTTTTGCATAGTCTGTTTCTCATTCCCACCCAGGAAGATGCTTTCCCCATGGTGCTCGCTGAAGCTGAAGCCTCCCCAAGGTGCCTCTCCTCCAGTAGCCAGCCAGAGGGGTCTGGCAGAGCAGAAAGAGGTATGTGTGCTGCTGGCACCACCATCTGCACTTGAAGGTCTGTAAGAAGTTCCTTGCTGGGCCAAACCACACCCTGAACTACCCCTGAGGGACCCACAAAAAACTTGAGAAGGGCCTTGGCTGGTACTCATGTTTAGCTCTGTTGTGAATCTAACCCAATGTTTGACTGGCTAGCACTGAGCAGCTTCTTAGCCTTCCCTAAGCAGCTTTATGCCTTTTCCTGTGGGAGTTTCCCTTCGATGAATGACTACAGCACCAAGATTGTGTCATCATGAAACGTGCTTCCTCTTGGTCAATTCTGAAGCATTTATGAGCCTGCACACACTGTTGTTGTTATTTGGAATCACAGCCACATACCGGATTGCTTTCCTTTTGATTGTTTGGTTTTGTTTTTTTTCTTTTTCTTTTCATATTATAATAGTGAGGTGTGGCTAAAATCAGTAGGTGTGGAGCAGGATCAGCTCTGCCTCAGACTTTTTTCTAACTCTGTAGTTCGTATGTTATGTTTTCCTGCTTATGAAGGAAAAAGTATCGTCCATTACAGAATAAATGGGGAGCTGGGGCAGGGATGGGTCTCTCAAGATACTTTCTTTCCGTTGTAATTCTCAGGCTGTAGAATTACAGCAGTCTGTGAATCCTGAAATGCAGCATGTCCTATCAAGCTGTCATTAACGTACCGAGCAGCTTCAGCCTGTATGAGACATGAGGCTTTAATGAAGTTATCCGACCTCTGCCATTTGACTAAAACTCCAGTCCAAAGTGAGTAAGACCCAGCTATTCCCTTCAGCTGCTCGTTTCCAGGTGACATACATGAGAATTAGGTCCTTAACAATCTTTTCTACTGATTTTTTCATGATTTGAGGTGCAGTCATATTTCAGTAGTCTTGTTGAAATAGCTAGTAATGCAGGAATTTCTTGCTGTTACTAGTATTAATACTATTAAGGTATTTGTTTGTTTAGCTATAGAAAATATTTAGAATATGAGTTTGTAACAACACTCAAAAAATTCAAGTGATTATTTAAAGCTACTAGCCCTAAAAATCGACCTGGCAATCACACAAAAATAGCCTTTCTCAAAAGTTTCAGTAACCTTTTGTTGAACTACTTCTCTCGAATATAGAACGGGCAAGGCTGGCTTCTGCAATGGTTTTCTTATTCCTTATGCTGGCAAGTAGGTGGTAAAGTGTGAGGCGTTCCCATGGCAACAGCTGGGGTTTTTGGGTTTCCCTTGCCTTTCAGAGGAGTTCTAAACCACAACTGAGCGATAGGATGGAGGAAGAAGGTTTGGGAAGAGGTGGAAAGCTGAGCGGGCACGGGCTCACTCAGAAATGGTGCAGCTATTTTTCCTTACAGCAGTCGAAGGCCCAGCTTAACAAGACCTTATTTAGCAGTGTTACTCACTCTGAATGGTGAGGTTGGAGAGACCGTACAAGCCAGGATTACACTATCCTGGAAGAAAACCGAGGGAATCTTTTTTCTCTGTTTGTTTCATCTGAGATTTTTCAGTAATCCCGAATTGCTGCACTCAGTCTTCCCTGGGATGCCTCCTAGGCCTCCTGCTCTGGTTAGGGCAGGTTTTGAGCTCCTCCTTGTGGCTCCCTGTCAGCTCCACTCCGCACCTGCCGACTGTCTTGTTATCAGGTACGGTTCCATTGAGGGCATACTCCTTCTTATTCCTCATGCTGTGTTCATTGTCTAGAAATGCTAACATTTTTAATTGTTTTGGGAAATTAATCATTGAGTATAGGGTTTTCCAGTAAGTACAAGGTATGGCTATCACAAAGTATTCTGATAACAGCTACTCTTAATAACTACAGTTCGGTGTCGGCCCTGCTGCTTGAGCGTGAGAGGTTGAAGCACCAGACAAAAACATGAAGGCCTAACCCAAATTATAATAGAACGAATGATATCCTGCTGTTCAGTTCATCTCACCAGAGATTAATTTCAGACTGAATTTTCTAGCCTGGCAGTTCAGCGAGCTAGCATTCTATGAAATATTACACTGAAATATAAATACGTACATACGTGCAAAACATTACATGAAATCAAATGAATCCTTTGTTTCATGTGAAGTTACTCGGTGAGATTCACAACTTGCCTGTCAGCGAGGCTGACAGTTTGTGAGACAGAATAGCCTTTGTCTTACCCCATGGTAGTTTCATGGAGTATCATGCTGTCATGAAAAACAGGACTGTATTTTTTCTGGCAAGTAATACGAAACAAAGGTGATCTGGCACATAGGAAGCGTTTGCTTTGAAGCTCAGCCTTTTCAAACTGGAAAAGTTGCCACGCAGTTTTCATCAACACATATTGAGGGTCCATGGAAAAGACCAAAAAATTCCCTTCAAAACCAGGCGCGGCTCTCTTGTCAGGCTGGCAGCATGGCGCGGGTTTGTAGCCGGCTGTTTGACCCAGGGGGTGCAGAGTGAAAGCAGCGGTCAGCGGGAGAAAGACGTTGCCAGCAGATGGCGCCATCAGACGGTGACGTCTCTGTTTCCTGCAAACGGCTCTGGCGGCTGGGGAGCTGCCCGGCAGCCCCAAGCCCGTGGGAACGGAGGAATGCGTAGTCCCGAGTTGCTTTCTTTGGGAATCGTGCTTGTTTTACTGAATTGGAACGTGAAAAGCAAACTGAACTGAATTGATAGGCTGCAGTTTAAGTATAGGCAGAGTATTTTGACACCTGCATCGTAGAGGTAAATTATCCCGCCACCATCACTCGATTCATCTCCTCCATCTGACATCCAAGTGGACAGCCTCCTTTGGCTGTAGAACGTCTCTCTCTTGCTGTCTGCACGATATGCGTACTAGTCACTTGATTTCTGGATCAGGAAAAAGTATCATTTGTGCTGTTTGGTTCTTCTTCTCTGGTAGATTGTGATGTTGCTTTGCTGAAGTTTGCAAGAACCTCTTCTCAGTTCTTTCCAGTGAGAATACCCACAGTATCTGTGTTTCTTGACAGTGACATGCCAGTGATCCTGCAGCCTCATGCATGGCTAAACTGTGGCTAAACGACACTGCCAGCAGTGTAGAGGGTTTTTTTTTTTTAAATGTCAGAAAATAGAAGAGAGCAAAATGGTGGCTCTAAGGAGCTTGGAAGGAAAATGAAGTCATAAATCTAGAAATTGTATCTTTTTTGTAGATACTATTGTGTAGATTGAAATATGCGGTGATGAGGCTAACAACAAATTTTCCAAACACGTTATGTTAGCAAAACACAGCATTTATGTAAATGTTTTATATGCTTCTGAAGTTGGGATTTACTCACCTCTGAAATCTCTATAAGTATCTCTCTTCCATTACACTGGTGTAGATTTGCAGACTAACCTCCTGCTGAGAAAAAGCAGTGTTGCTAACACAACAGCTGCAGCAATGGCACAGGCTGGTGAGTTCCTTCCTTATGTGCGAAAACTGAAATAGCCCCAGCAAACTCTGCTTGAACCATTCACCTCACCTGGACCTTGCCTAGTGCTTCCTCAAGAGCAAAGGCAATTTGCCTTTTTGCTGAAGGAAGTGCAGGAACGTAAATATATATATGGAAAAATATTAATTTTTTAAGTGGTGCATTTTATTCGTGTTCTTATAGTTCTATTGTGCACTTTGAATTTGGAACAAAGAGCCTAAGGATTTTTTGTGGTATTAGCTTCAGATTCCTGGGAGAATCTAATGGTGCTTTATATCTATCCGTTCATCGTAATCTTTATTATTATTATTAAAGAAGTTATTGTTATTGTTGTTATCCACTGAGAATCTCTTGCTATGGGTTACAGGAAACACTGTGTTAGGGAGGGTATATGGTCATGTGTATGGCAATGCCATACTGACTTCAAAAAAACAACATTAGACTGGATGTATTTGCACAAGCAGAACAGAAATTTTATTAACGTATTTCTTTTGTGAGGAAACTATGGAGCTACTGACAGAAAACAAGCTTCTCATCTCTGACCCATAGATCCAAATAATCATGCGAAAAGGGACAGCAAGTTTAAGGAAGGACATCAAGCTGTTGCACATTCTTGGATTACATTCTTGTGATTTGGTGAAAATAAAAGGATATTTCTCTTAGCATTAGCCAATGTGTAGACTGCGCTGGGTTTATATGGTGACATATGCAAGAGGGGATCCAGTATTCCTTTATTAGAATCTCCTTTCACGAGTAGAAGCAGATTTTCCATCATCTTCCACGCCCACACGAACTCTTCCACTGCTCAGAGATGCTGTTGTAGGAGTAAAAGAAAAATTCAACTAGGGAAAAAAAATGCACTGCTAACACACTGACGAGCTGTGCTATGGGAATTTTTTTTGTCTCCTCACAAGATCTTTTTCACATATCAAAGGGGGAACTGCCTTTACATCTTCTCTCCCTACTGGTCCTCATCCAGTGAATCTTAAGAGTGCACATCACATGTTGGATTTGGATGTATCTTGTATGGTGTGTGAATCAGCAGAGGAACTTAGGAATCTTTGGGAGATGTAGGTATTTTAGAATCCCATGGGGAGTTCATGCAATCATTTAGGCAAGCTACTGGTTTCAAAAGTGCACATAAGATAAGATAAAGTATTATATTTTTGTCTGTTAATGATAAAGAATGCGGTCATTGTGGAGAGAATGTTATCAGTGTTAGTAAGAAGAAATCTTAAGCAAAAGAGATAGGTTTATTTAATCCTACTTTGTCAATTCACTTCAGGCCCTCTTTAAATCAATAGTTTTCTTACCATCCTTAGGGTTCACTCCTGACATCCTGCAGAAAAGAAGAAGTATTTGATTAATGACCATCACTGACCCTGTCCACTGAAACCATTGATCCATTTAGGAACCACTGCATGTGAATAGCCATGATTTCACACTGCTTCTTTCAATGGGTTGTTTCTCAGGTGTGTTGTTATTAGTGTTATTGTTAGGGTGCTTTCTGCTTTGAAGGCCACTCCTGTGTACTCAGTAGGAAATATGAACAGCAGCCAGACCAGTTCTTGGTCCTGATATGTCTCTATATACTCCTCCTCTTCTCAAAATGTTGTAATCTAGAAACAACATAAGGAGCTGATTCCTCCTCAGAAATCAAAAGTAATCCCATGTGTAGATCAGCTATGAGAAATGGGCACTAAAATGTAGATTTTACTAAAATAAGCTGTGGTCTGTACCAAGTTCTTCTCTAGTTGGGAGGTCTGGTGTATGATGATGAGTATTTTCACTTCTGTGCACAAGTGTAGAAACCCAAGAGCTAAAGAAATACCGAGAATGGGTTTTTATGGGTTATTTCAGGCTGAAGGCTAAGATTGCAGTGCAACAAGAGGACTATGTAAGCCATACATAGGGTGCCTGGTGCCTTCTATAATTCATTGTACTCAAAATGGCTGCATTTATGTTTTCAAATGATCAGCGCAATTGATCTGGAGATGTAGCTTGAGTTATAGCAACACCTGGGATTTTGCTGCACATCTGGTTTGCCAGTACTCAAAAGGCTGCCTATGCAGTGAAAATAATTTAGTAATCTGGAGTCAGTTTAGCAACCACAAATTACTGCTTTACAATATGTCATGTTGTTAACTTTATCTAATCACCATAGGGTTTGTGTATAGTAACGTACTGAGAATCCTGGCCCTCCAGCAACTGGCGGTACGTGGCGATTTCCTGCTCCAGGCGACTTTTGATGTCCATGAGCATTCTGTACTCCTGGTTCTGACGCTCCATGTCGCATCGAAGTTCACTCAATTGCTCCTCAACACTGGTGATGAGGGCCTGAATCTGTGCCAGCTGTGCACAGTATCGTCCTTCTGTATCTCGCAAATTGGCTTCCAGTCCAGCTTTCTAAAGTGGAATAATGTCAGATTAGGCTAACATGCAGATCTGTCCCACAGAGGAGTCGTCTAAGGAGAGGTGAGATAGAGAGGGAGGAGGGGGAGAGTGTACTAGTGGTGACTTGTGATGTGCTTGAGACAGCTCCGTACCATGCTGAGTTGCGACTGGAGCTCAATCTCCAGACCCTGGACCGTGCGTCTCAGTTCCGTGATCTCCGATTTGCCAGTCTGTATCTGTTCTGTATGGGTGGCTACTTCACGGTTCAGCTCATCAGTCTGAAAGAAAAAACACAACTATAAAATCACAGACATACTGTATAAAAAATTTTTCAATTATTTTGGGAAAGGGAGGGCCTGTCCCATCTGCTGAGGCAATAATAATGAGGCAATGCATCAATTTTCTGATTATCGGCGTAACTATACCTGAGTGAAGAACCAGGCCTCGGCATCTTTACGGTTCTTCTCAGCCAGAGCTTCATACTGCTCCCTCATCTCAGAGAGAATTCTGGTCAGGTCGATGCCAGGAGCTGCATCCATTTCCACGTTGACCGTTCCACTTAGCTGATTTGAATACTCTTTCATTTCCTGCATGGGCAGAAGGCAGAGGACACAAAAAATATTAGGCTCTCTCTTCTCATGTACCTTTTGCCATCAACAATCCATGCAGTGGTACACAGTACTTTTATTAAAAAGTATCATAGGTGGAATGTAAAAACGTAGAAACATTTATCAAATTTTATCTCCCATCGCACATGCTTTTCCACTCTCTGTGTTCTCACATACAACACACACATATTTGCATGTAACTTATACATATGTTTTTTTTACTCAGCTTAACTATCTCGTTGACCTGTCACATGCTTATGGATATCAACCTGAAACTAATAGGTCCGAACAATTTGGAATCAGAGAAATGCTTCTCAGGACACACTTTGGATTCTTTTATTACTACAGTTTTCTTCTTACTAAGCTGTAATGTTGTCATTCTGGTTTTTTTGTTTGGATTTCCCCCTCCCCACCCGAGAGGCATAAATTCCAAAGGGAAGTAATTTCCTCTCTGCACTGTTATGGACTCTCACCTCCTCATGGTTCTTCTTGAGGTAGGCCAGCTCCTCCTTCAGTGTTTCAATCTGCATCTCCAGGTCAGCTCTGGACAGAGTCAGCTCATCCAGGACTCTGCGCAGGCCGTTGATGTCGGACTCTACGCTCTGGCGCAGGAACAGCTCATTCTCGTATCTGCAGTTTAAAAAAGAAACAAGCACTGGAATATGTACGAGTTTGTATTCAGTAGAGCTACACAACTATGAAATTTCATATTGAATATACGAGGAACAGTGGGCAGTGAAAATATATATATTGAAAAGAAGTGTAAAGGGAGTAAAAATGTTTTTTTCCAACATCCAGCTGTGACATATGAAAGTACATGCATTGCCATCTCATTTTATTCTTGAGGAGTACATGACATTTCACTTTGCAGAACGTAATGATTATCAGCATCAGTAGAAAAGTTGTCACACAGGACAGTCCATTTGCAGTGTCCTCTCAAATTTTGTGTGAAGGAAAGCAGAGATTGCTCAATTCTGCCTAGGACACTAGAGAAAATACAAACCTGCAGGTACATCACTACAAGATAAATCAGTTGCGCAGGCATCTTTATCATCTTTTCAGCAGTGTCTGATCTACTGCTGAGTCCATGAGCTGGATAAGCCCCAAATTCCTCTTTGTCTTCCTTTTCTAAACTTCAGACTCTTTGGGAGAGAAGTACTGCAACTGAACATCAATCTGTTCATGCCACTCTGTTCCTTTCAAGTGAAAATCCCAAACTATTCCTGTCTTCTTTTCCCCTGTGATTTAGGCTAGTAAAAATAGTTAAAAGCATCACTAAAAAACTAAGGCATGAACTATAATTAATTAATTAATTAATCAGCTCGGTGATCTAGATACTCTGTTCTGTCAGGTTTATATTCCAAACTGATCCTTCATCACATTGATTCTGTTTGCCAGGGTTTTTTCATCAGAAGTTATCAAGGAAAAATACCTATCCATAATTTTGAAATGCGTCCTTCGGTGACTGAAGAACTTTATTTTCTAGATAAAAAGTAACACTAAACTTCAGAAAACTGTTTTCAGAGAGAGAGAGACAAGGAGAGAGAAGACAAACGTGCTCCTGGTAAACTTACTTCAGTCTGAAGTCATCTGCAGCCAGCCTGGCATTGTCAATCTCCAAAATGACTCTGGAATTGTCAATAGTAGCTGCAAGGATCTGGCAGTGAAGAAAAACAGAAGAAGGTTCCTGTGAGTAATGGTGAAATGCCATGGTCCGGAGTTCATAGTAGGTAGTTATCGAGGCTGTAAACCATCAAAGAAGGTAGAAAAAAATGGACCTCTGTTGTGATGTCACTGGTTAAACACGCTTTTTGGACTGCAGTAGCCATTTCAATTTATTATATTGCTCCTGGGTCACACTGTAATTCTTACAGCTTTTATAGAGAAAAACCCAAAATGCTAAGCTCTTTTCTACGTTCTGTATGCAAATCAGAGAGCTGAGATACCTTTGTGTAACACAAATTAGAAACATAATTGGAATATATGTTTGTACAACATCTGATCTTATCTGAAGGTAGGAGAATTATTTTGTTGGCCTTTGAGAACTACCTGTCACATTCTGTACTATTCGAGTACTGAATAAATATATTGATAATTCTAAACACATTTTGCCATGTTTTGCTAACTTTTAGTGCAATCATTTTAATTTCAACAAAGTCACATTTTCAGGATAGCATATTTGGTTTTTAAATTGAGAAAAAGCTACTCTCATCTGCTAGAATGCTCATAACAACAATATATTTGGGGTTGGGGAATTCAATATTTACTTTGTAATTATTTTAGCTCATTTTAAAGAAGTGGGATATGCAGTTCCACAATTCAAATGCATTCTTATAACTCCTCTACATATGAATGTCATACCTTATCTCGGAGATCTTCAATGATCTTGTAATAATTACTGTAGTCCCGGGCTGGGCTGGTGGGTGCCTGCTTCTGATACCAGTCTCGGATTTTAACTTCTAAATCTGAATTTGCCTCTTCCAGTGCTCGTACCTTGTCCAGGTACGAAGCCAGACGGTCATTCAGATTCTGCATAGTTATCTTTTCATTTCCAGAGAGGAGGCCATCACCACCACCAAAACCTCCTCCAAAGCCAGCCCCTCCACCAAAGCCAGCTCCACCACCAAAGCCACAGGCTGCACCACCACCAAAGCCACTGTAGCCTCCTCCATAACTACTGCCAAATCCAGAAGACAAGCCACCACCGTATCCACCTCCTACAGAGGAGACATACCTAGCTGAAGAGATGGAGACACCCCTGCCACCAGATCCTCCATGTATGCTTGGAGCTCGGCAGATTCCTCCTGTTCGGACTGAGGAAAGGCGAGAGCCACTGCTTCCACTACCCCCAAAGCCACCAGCGTAGGTAGAAGAAGAGCTCTGCAAGAAGGAAGTAGCCATAGCTGCAGCACAGGAAGGCGCTAAGGTCAGTTACTCAGCTTGGTGAGGAGAGGAAAGTATATTCCTTTGCTACCCTGGTGCTTCTTTTATATCCTCAAGACAGGGTGTTAGGAGACAAACCCAACCTGCAGCCCTCCCTCCAAAATTTCTCCTCCCTAGAGGTGAGGCCAATTATGATGACATTCCTCACAAACAGAGCTGGCTGTACATCTCAGGGGCTAGGGCTTGGGTTTTCTTTTTTAATTAAACAAACGGGATGATTCAGATGAGTGTTTTTTCTTCAGGCTATAGTTCTGAAACTTGGAGTTTACTTCTCTGACATTTAAGAATGGAAAAACAAAGTGAGTTCAACCACACCCACTTACCCATTTACAGCAATCACCATGGCTATTTTAAGAAAATCAACTTTTTCTAAAAATGAAGTTTAAGTAAAATTCTCCTTTCATGGAAGGATGTACAATCATCAGTTCGTCTCACCATTATTTCTTCTTTGCTATCCATACTATTTCCCATTAAAAATTTGGAATTGAACTTGATATGTTCTTATTCCTGTTCTTTGCTTGGAGCTTATATTTAGATTTTGGAGTCTGAATTTTTAGTACAAAAAGCATATAATCATAGCATTGCATGAGGAACAATTAGCGTCCATCAACGGACAAGGAACAGTGGGCACAGTTAATTTACTAATACTTGTGAAATAGTCAAGAACAGTAATACAAGATGGAAGGAATTCAATTAAAAGAAGTGTGGGAGGACTAAGTTCCTGTTACTTTTGGAAAACGTAAACAAATTGGGTTTAAGATGAAACTGTTCAGATAGCAATAAATGTGTTTAATGCCAATATGCACTACAAAATGACGTAATTCTTGAAAATAAGATTTGAGAAGCACTTAGAAGGGTCATCTTAATCCTTCATTGAAAGTGGGAGTCTGAAACACCGGTATATTTCAGATCTAATGATTTACTAGTGAAATTCAAAAGGCAGTAAGTCAGTAAAACAGCTCTGTTCAATACTGCATAATTATGGGAAAACAGATTTGGGAGGTTTTAAAGGAAGTATTAATGGCGTGTTTACCTTGCTGGGGTGTGTCACTGGGGATAATGTGTGTGTGGAGAGTGTGGCAATAGTGTGGAGTTTGAAGAAAGAGCCCCATTCTCTTTGCACAGCAATGTGACATTCTTCAGATGAAAGCTCCAAGTTGCAGTTGAAGAGGTAGGGGTATGGTAAGACAATAAATTGGTACTGAGGTGCATAGTGGTTTAAGGAAACTGGGGGTTGAGAGGAGGGAGAAAAGCAGGGACGAAGTGACGATGGGAGGAACTTTCTCTGGTCTCTAGTTTGAAACCACCAAAATTATTTTAAAACAAAACTTTGAAATAAAGAAGAAAAATGGTATGTTTGCTAACAACGTAATAAGGAGAGTGTTGGTTTTAGCACAGTTTTTGATTGTACATATCAACAGAAAATGAGCTTAGAATTCAGGATGGGTGATTTCAGATAAACTGAGGCTTATACCAGTTGTTGGAATAAACTGAGGGGTTTTCTGAAATTTACAGTTGAGACTTCAATGCAGCCTCAGGGAAGTATGCAGCCTTTTTACTAGGAGAAGATACGTGCTTGGGAGGAAAGAATCATCAACAATCTAGCTGTGATACGCAGCTTAACAGCCTGGTTCTGAGAATGTCCACTCATTCTTCAGCTGATTAGAAAAGACAGGGTATTTCGCAGTTGTGGAAACATGTTTCAAACTGAACCTGGACCTTTGCCACAGCAGTTCAGCTTTGCTGTTGGGCAGATTAATGGTTCTGCATAGCTTGCCAAATCTGTGTATCTCCAAGAGTTAGTATCTCAGGAAACAAGTTTAAACAAAGTCTCCTAAAGACAAATAAGTTTCTTTAAGACCCCGGTAATGTAAATATCCTGAGGTGTGCATGCTGCTAGGGTCTATTTAGCTCTGAGTGATCCCATAATAAGGAAGATCAAGTTCCATTTAAAAAAAAAAAAATATCTAGCAAAATCACTTCTAGAAAACACCATAAACTTTAACAGGAAACTTTGGGGATTTTTCATTCGATCTTCTTTCACTCTGTCTTTATAACTTCTTTAGAAGCTTGCTGGTGAAATACACTTTGCCACTTTTTAAAGTGCCCTGTGCGTTATTCTAGATTGTTATCAGATGAACACTTGTAAAAACCAGGTAGCAGATATACAGCTCTTTCTTTCCTGTAGAATATTTATCATTGGGAAAAATAAAAATAAATCAAGCAGCCAATACAGATTATGTCCTATAATGTGATTCAGAAAACCATAGTGGTGGGGATTCTGTGGCTTTTTCAATTTTCTGTAAACCGTCAAACTTAGATCCTTAGGGTGTGTCCCGCACGGTCAAAAGCTTGTAAATGCAGAGTGCAGCACTTGCAGACCTGAGGCTTATCGCTGCGTTCCTCATCTTCACTATTTGTTCTTGCATATTAAACAACTACTTCTAAATAGTTCCTAATATCTTACTAGAAATTGTCAGTAGTATTTTCAAACCAAAGGAGAATCCAAGGAAAGGTGCCTCAACGAAGCACTGTGAAGTTTGGAGGTGGTCGGTTATGGATCGTTTATTTGCAGCTTGCTTCAGTTGCTGTGCTTCACAGGTATTTTCCTAAAGAGAAAAACTGATCATTTTCGAGAGCTTACGTATGAACATTGGCTCTTCTGGTGAAACAGAAATGGTAAATATATCTGTACCTGGACACTGAGAGCAGACTGCTGGCAAATACTTGCGTGTATTCAGAATTCACTCACTCATTTATTTATACAGATTTTGTTGTTTTATTGCTGTCTCCAGGTTGAAGAGTTCTATATCAAAACCTACATGCATTATAGCATTTTACAACAGACTATGTAAGGCAAAGCTTACTTCAGTGAAAAATTAGACACAATTTGGTATTTACATTGGTAGAAGTTTAGAAATCAAAAGTGTTTTGATGAAACTAATTTCATATCTGATTTTGAACAAGTATGTGAAAATCATCAGTCTTTAGCTAAGTTCTAGGTCTATGTGTAATTCTATGTACAGTCATATTCTTATTTTCGATTATTATTTCTGCATTTTAACTATGTTCTATCCATAATTTTTTTTAAAAGTTCAAGTTACATTTCTCTAAATTCATGAGGCTTGGAATACTTCCAGATTCATAACCTCTTAGGACTTTAAAGGAACATCTCAACCCGGTGCTGTCTCTGTACTGGTGGAGATCTGTGTTCCTCTGTTCGTTCTTCATTTAGCTCTTTTCTGCAGCTGGAACATGAACTTCAATCTACAAAATCTTCTCCTTATAGTCTATAGAAGGAAAGTGAAGCCGATCACCTGCTGAAGTAAATAAAAAAGCTATTTCAAGCTTCTGTCTTTATTCTGTTCTCACTGTCTTCACTCTAAGATTTCTTATCCAATGTCTTGACACACAGTTTCATCCTTTGCACAGTACCCAGCATTGTACTTGTGGGGCATAAGCTCCTTGCTTTGTCATGCTTCCACAGAGCTTTCCTGGAAGACATTCCCTGACATGTCTATGCTGTGCAAACTCTTTTTATTTCTTCTGTTACGGGATTAAGGGAGTTGACACACTTTAGCCTCTCCTTTCAGGAGGAGGACAGAGAGTTGCATTCAAGAAGCAGCTTGTTTATCATCTCAGTCTTTGCTGATAAAGCCATCACTCAGACATTACATACTTTTAGAAAACACTTTTTTTCAGAACCAAACTCTAAAATTATAGTCTCTGAGTGATTTTATATTAAAATTTCACCAGAAATCCCTCATTACCCTACAAATATTGGACAAAATCAGTAAAATCATAAACTAAACTTAAAATTAGGCTATAAAACCAATATTCTTTCCAGTCTCTGAAGCCTCCAGTTTCTTTAGCAGGGTTTATGATTTTTTCAGTTCTTGGCACTTTGAACCTCTTAAACACTTTTAAACTGTTAACCTTTTAAATATCTTTTTTTCTAAATATGCATTTAATTCAGTCTTTGGAAATAAAACTTTTTGGTCAAAATATGCATTTGCAAAGTGAATTTATAAATTATAGTTTGCATTTCTTGTCACTTTCACATTTACAGCTATACAACACAAGAAATCTGCACCAGTAATCTCATACTCCAACTGGTTTTGTCACAAGAACTTGCTCTCAGGGAACAGGATTTGTTAAGATTAAAAACCAGACCTGGAGTTGTTCTTTCATCAGGAAGGGATTTCAGGTCTAACTGTTGTAGGGCATACATTTGGTACAAGGCATTTATTAGAAGGTGTGTCAGCACTCAGGAACAGCCTGTACTGAAGCATTTAATGCACAAGAGCTGTCTTCTCCTTGCTCTTCCAAAAGCGGACGCTGTATAAAAGGGTGAGCTTCTGAAGAACCGCTTGCATCTCGTGTATGCCAGTGCTTTTCATGCCACTGCGCCCTTTCGATTCTGCACTTGTTTCCACCAGAGCACCTTAGTCCCCCTGTTCTTCCCATCTTGCCCGCTCCTCTCTCTCTCTCTCTCTCTGTCTTTGCTGGTTCTTGCTTTTCGTGTCTGTTCTTTCCTGTCACAGTGTTTCCATGTCATAGTGAAGCCACCGCCTAATGCTATCATGCTGGATTTCCAGAGGCTAAGCTGGGATTGGCTTTGTCAGTACATGACAACTGATGTTGACAGGTCACCTGAGTCACACACACAACCCAAGCACCAGCGCCTCTTGACTGAAGAGGATTGCCTAGCCTTGACAGAGGAGGCCCATAGCTTTGGGATGCTCCTTGCTATGCGAACACTCCATGAATCTGTTATGAACATCTAGTCATGAACAAAGGTGAAATAATTATTCCCTCCCAAGTCCAAGGAGAGAGATGCTGAAGGATTTCATGATGTCTCCCTGAAACACAGGCTGCAAGATGACCCACTCTGGGGGAGCGCAGTATTGGGGTACTTTTAGTCTGGGCATACTGCTGTTTCAATGTCACCCTCAGCTGATGAGCTAACTATGTGCCTTTTGTAATAGTGGGAGGTGGGAATGTGATAGGCTATAGCTGTGATTTTCTTTTAGCACAAACCCTGAACATTTTCCTTGGCTGTAAACTTGCAGAGGGATGGTTGGAAATGAAATTACTGATTTCTGGGGACCTAAAATAAAAGTGATTACATTTGTAATTTCAGCTAGGATGATATCCTTTCAATGGCATGAGAATGAAGGTCGCTAAAATTGATGCTAAACGTTTGTTGCCTCTGTATGAACTGAGAGACTGAGTGAAGAAATCTCACAACTGTTTCTCACTCCTGTTTGTTTCTGTAGGAGTTATCTTCAAGCCATTTTAACAGCTTCATATTTTACCCTAATAAAACATCTTCCAGCTCTTGCTTCTTACCAGAATCACCTAAAATCTCACTGCTACTGCTCTTCAGAGTGCACAGCCGTTGTAGTTAGAAACGTAAGTCACTCTTGTATTCCCCACTCTGAGGGGCTGAGGATGCTGTTGCCTCCATATTCAGAGCTCCTGCCAGCAAGAAGAGCCAGAAGAAATCAGAGGTGGAGCTCCAGCCTCCCACAGACAGTGAGGACTGAGCTGTCGGGGAGGCTGGCTAGCTACTTCCTGGCTGATTAAAGCCAAGCTTCAGTAACAGTATCACAGTAATTCAAATGAAGTTAAGATTGCAAAAAGATCATCTTTATTATAGTAGATACAGCAATTCAGTATGTGAAAGAACTAGAAATAATTGAAAAGCTAACCCAATTCGCAAGTTAATCACCACTAAATGGATGAATCTACCTAAACTTTGTGTGGCCAAGAATTTTCTATGCTTTAAGATCGTAATTTCCAGCAGTTTAGCATGATTCCTCTCCGTTTCAATTCCTGTGTGTTGTCTGCTTTTTCTCATTTCGAAGATGACATTTGGAGGACCTTCAGTGCTATTTTCCATCTGACAGCTTGTCTCTTTTGTCTACAGTAATATGGAGAGAAAGAACAGCATTTAAGCATAACACACGAGACCACTCTGCAATGGGCACTGAGCTTAGTTTATGTCTCATCTCTCATTCCCTTCTCTCAGGAGTTTTCTTCTTCATAGCATTGATTTGAATCATACATCACTTTTACAATACAGCTGACCTTTAAAAGCTCAAGGCAAGTTTTACTTGCACGTTCGTACAATTCTCCTGAGCTGGCCAAGCTTAAATTTCTTGGATCCTTTCATCTGGGGTAATGATTAAGCATTTTGTGCTTTACTTAGCCTTTACTGTAGCATAGTCTGAGATTTTTTTCTGATGTCTAACATCTTTTAATGACTGAAATTTGTTAAATTCTAGCCAGAGTCATCATTTGTTACTTATTAGATTTTTTTCTGTGACACAAATCAGTGCAGCAGCCCAGTCTTTAGCGTGGACACAAGTACCATAATGTATGTCTATTTCCTTCCAGAAAATAAAACTTCTTTGACTCCTAAAGGTCTCCTGACAGAGAAACATTTCTTACCGGCAGTTCCAGAAAGGGAGCCAAACATCCTGTAGAACAAAGAGATAACAGTTGAAAGGAGATGTAACACATCAAATGCTGCGTGAGATGAGGATGTATGAAAGCAAATTGTCTGTCAATCAGGTACATTTGTATCTAGTCAGAGAAGAGATGGTCATCTCCTTACTCTCCTTCTCAGCTCAAGAGAGGGAATTGTTGTAGGAAACGTATTGTTAAACAACTGCAGTGCGAAAAGACAATTATGGAAAAGAAGGAATAGAGGAAATCAAAACCTTTCAACTCCTACCTAATTTTTTTTGTTCCAGGCTACGAGATATTTTGCTCCTTGAGGCTATATGTGAAAAGACAGATAGCTGTGCTCCCAGGTGGGAGGTCCACTTAATGGCTGTCTGAAAATAGCCTGCTTTCGCTTCTCTTCAGAGTATTTTCTTCTACACTGATTCCTATGAGGCGAGAGCTGTTTAACTAACTGGTAACAGGAAGTTTATGGGAATTTGGTGTTAATCCTTATATTCTGTAAAACATTAGTAACTGCACCAAGTTTCCTGAATGTCAAGCAGCTAATGTTTAGTTATCACTTCGTTAGTTGCATTTAATCTCTTGTACTGCTTGTCAGTTTGACTTTTTGTTTAGAAACTCTTTGAGGTACTTGCTTAATGTAAATGGAAATCGTAACATGGTCCAGAAAAATTAATTTGTTAAAAATTTTAGAACCCCAGGAGTATTTGAAGTTGTGTTTACTGTGATGCCGTGGCAAATGAGCACCGTGGCATGTTCAAACTTTTATGAGGCTAAGCAAAAAGGTTTTCTGCAGTGAGCAGAGTTACTTACTGGGACTCCTGGCCTTCCAGGAGTTGTCGGTAAGTAGCGATCTCTTGCTCCAGTCGAGTCTTGATATCCATGAGGATCTTGTATTCGCTGTTCTGGCGCTCCATATCAGCTCGGAGCTCAGCCAGCTGCGCCTCCATGCTGCCAATCAGGCCCTGGATCTGCGCCAGCTTGGCACCGTAACGCCCTTCCGTGTCTGCCAAGGTGCCTTCCAGCGCAGCTTTCTGAGAGCAGAGAGGTTGAGGGGAAACCACAAAGAGGTTGCTGCTAGATGCAAGACTCCTTTTAGGGAGGGGAATACGTACCCATTTCAGTGAGGGGGGTTCATGTGGTGCAAATTTTAACGTACCATGCTGAGCTGGGACTGAAGTTCTATTTCCAGCCCTTGAAGGGTGCGTCTCAGGTCACTGACTTCAGACTTGCTGCTCTGCAGTTGTTCAGTATTGACAGCTACTTCGCGGTTCAACTCCTCAGTCTGAAACAGGGAAAACATTACAGGAGAAATACGGGCCCTCTAAGTAGAGGTCATAAGGCTTTCACAGCCGTTTTCTGTGTGTTTTAATAATTATTTTGTTTCTTTCATGGATTTTTTTGGTGAGTATTTGTATAGTCTGGAGTTTTTTCTACCTTGTTGTGGAACCAGGCCTCGGCATCCTTCCTGTTCTTCTCAGCCATGTGTTCATACTGGTCTCTCATATCAGCCAGGATCTTGGACAGGTCAATGCCTGGAGCAGAGTCCAGTTCAACACTGACTTGGCCAGCTACTTGCCCTCCGAGGGCACTCATTTCCTGTGTGGACATGGCAGAGGAAGACAAAAGAGGGTACAATCATAAACTGAAAACATTGTGAACCTTCTGTTCTTTCTTCAAGGCCTAAGGTCTGACTGACTCCCCTTAAATACTTGCAGAGGGTATCTTTAGTTTCCCAGTCTACATAGAAATCTTTTCTTCACTGCTGGAGAGCCCAGGGCAATCCTGAGGGACTCCACATTTCCACACGCTGTTTTTCTAATGTCACTTTCAAACGTGTTTCTTGCGGTTTTTTTTACCTCTTCATGGTTTTTCTTTAGGTAGGCCAGCTCCTCCTTTAAGTTTTCAATCTGCAGCTCCAGGTCTGTTCTAGCCAGGGTCAGCTCATCCAGGACCCTGCGCAGGCCGTTGATGTCGGCCTCCACACTCATGCGAAGAGCTTGCTCTGTTTCAAACCTTAACAAAGTAAACCAAAACTATTCAGATTAGCTGACTAAGCCAGCCCACCATGAAACACATTCTTTACTATAAATGTATCTGGTTTTGTAGAATTTATGATGTAGCAAATGTTGTCCAGCGTTAAACTTTTCTCCACATATTTTACACAATATAAAATTTTCTGTGGTGCAGATGGTGCTGTCAGCAAATACATAAAGGGCTGAACTGCAATGACAGGATCAAACTGGTGTTCATACAGAGATTTTATAGGCATTCCTTTCTTTTTCACAGTCACCGCCCTTGGCTCAACAAGGATTTTTGCCTGCTCAAGAGACCTTTTTCCTTTCAGAAATTACTCACTTGGTTTTGAAGTCATCAGCAGCCAGCCTGGCATTGTCAATCTGCAAGACAATCTTCGAGTTGTCGATAGTGGCATCAAGGATCTACAAACAATGAGAATTCATTGCTGAGGCAGAAAGAACTATGTTATTGTCTTTCCTGATCTGAAGATAAGAGAGTTAAGATACTATTTCATCTGTGGCTACACCAAATAAAAGTGTATTCTATTTCATCTCAGTAGGGAAGTATGAATGATCTATAGCAAATGTATAGCACAGATTTATCACAGTACTTTTGCCCTGATTGTCAGTTATGGATAGGTCCTCTTACTCTTACCTGGCATATGAAGTGGCTTTTAGCTAGAAGTCCCACTGTGACACAAAACTACGTGCTGTCTTAGAGGGAGAGGACTTTGGTGAACCAGGGGGTAGGTGATCTTTTAGGACTGAGGCAAGAAACATATTTCTTGGAGAGATGCAGAGGAAGCAAAGTCTGCAGACCCCTCTTGGCAGAATTTGTTCTCATTACACATTTTCTTAACAGTGGGAAGTGATTACAAGGTCTGAATGATTTTAAAATAAATGACATGTTTGGGTTTTGTAAACAATATGGGTTCATATTGCATTTGTATAGTCTTTGAACATATTTTTATTGCCTAGAATATCCAGGATAGTGTTTACAGATTCTTCTAATGCATCATGAAAGCCTCTGAAGGAAATTTTCTTTATTTAGAAGTAATCCCTATTAATTTTTACCTCGAAAGCATGTCTTTTTTGCCTGCCACTTTTAAAATGCAGAAGGTCATCCACAAAACCAGCTGGAACACCATTTTCTGTCCCCTAAGTAAGGGGAGTAAAAGGCAGGAGGGAGAAGAACACTAAAAGGAGAAAATCTAATCGCCCGTTCTGCCTTTACCAGAGCTCAGTTTTTGAAATCAGTAGAGGATGTGAATGGGTTGAAGCAAGGAGAAAGTAGACTGCGTGGGAGCCGTCATGATCTTCAAGCTGAACTGTGAGAACTAAACATCAAGTTTTCTTTCATTTATTTACATAGTTTAATCAGCTACTACCTATCTTTTCCGGGGTGTGTATCATCTCAAAGTAATCTGTTATCAGGTACCCATGGGCCATTGGGGCAAATCCTGCATTGATGTATGGGGTTGATTACTTCATGCCTCCTACTTCCTTTTTCCATAAGCCAAATGTTTCAGCACTCTTATTTTAATTCCAAGCTTAAGTAAGTGAAATGTGAAAGAAAAATAAATGTATGGTGGTGAAATTTTGAGCTGCTATCTTCACATTTACAAAATGGTATTTAACTAATTTTTGTTTTTACTGTTAAAGCAGTGTGAATGTGCCTGTGAAGTTTTTCAAGCTATATGGCAGGTAAAGATTACCGAGATAGGAAGAGATAGGCAGGCTGCTGTCATTGTTTGGCTCTCTTTATATTTATCAGTATATATACGGTCATATATATGTATCTATAAAACTGGTCATATTGTATATATCTATATATGTGTGTGTGTGTGTGTATGTGTGTATATATATAAGCTTTGTTAAAAGCAAACATTATCAGAGAATTAAGTACTAAGGCATATCAGACTGACTGTTTTGGACCTTCTCGTAGCTAACATTTAGAAAAGCAGGTAATTCCATACTGATAATTTTCTTTATCCATCCTGCCTAATCATTGCATATTCATTTCATCCTCCTCTCCTTTACATAAACGGCAATGATGTCTGAATGTTTTCCTAGTGAAGTTTTTCTCTTTGGGTTTTTATGCTTCCTTCTGAAGTGCAAATCTGAGATGATTTTTAATAAATATGAACACCTACCTTGTCTCGAAGGTCTTCAATAGTCTGATAATAAGGACTGTAGTCCCGAGCTGGGCCTGGTCCTTGTTTTTGGTACCAGTCTCGGATTTTAGTTTCAAGATCAGAGTTTGCCTCTTCCAGTGCACGCACTTTGTCCAGGTAAGATGCGAGGCGTTCATTCAGGCTTTGCATAGTTGCCTTTTCATTTCCTGAGAGGAGGCCATCACCGCTACCCAAACCACCACCATAACCACCGCTAGAGCTGCTGCTAAAACTACTTCCGTATCCACCACCCAGGCTGTTTCCTAGGCCAGAAGAGACAAATCGAGCAGAAGAGACTGATACACCCCTGCCACCAGATCCCCCGTGGATGCTTGGAGCCCTAAAGCAGCCTCTACCAAAACGGATGGAGGAGCTACCAGGTCCCCCTGCCATAGAAGAGGTAATTTGCCTGAAGCTGTAACTGGCCATGGCAAGAAATAGGAAGGACCTAACCCAAGCTGCAGCTCACACAGGTTGTGATCCTGAGGCAGGAGTGTGTACGCCGCTCCCCCACCCCACCTCTTTTATGCTGGTGACAATGGGAGTTGTCTCCAGAATGTGTTATCTGAGACCCGTGGAATTTATCAGCCTAAGCCTTCTGCCAACACGGCAATTCCTCTTATTGGTCAGTTGCTACGAAGGGGGCTGTGTTTCTTTCCCAAATACCTTCACGCACAGGAGCTGATTCCCTCCCCCTGACCATTGCCTCTTGAAGCAAAAGGTGGGATTCAGAGAAGGCGCCATCCTGCTGAGGGGAGCGTTCATAAATCTAGTTACAGTTTACCTATATGGAAACAAAAGGGCTGGGAGCGCACTGCCCTGCTCCAGCCAATGCTGCGTCCATAGCAACGTCAGACGACTACTTTCTTCATGTAGTCTCAGGAAGGAGTGTTAATACAGAGTGATTAAGTTAGCAATGGGTAGGCTGGTAACAGAGCTTGAAAGGAGCCCAAATCGTGCACAATATGTGTGGACCTTGACAAAACAGGTTCCCACCCCTCTGTTTTCCTTATTTCTTTTGAGAAAAACTCTTCTTTTAGAAGTAGCATTTTCTCTGTTTCTTTCTTTGCTTTCAGCTCCTTTTGGGCTGACAGTAGAAGAGAAGGTCTGACAGAGAACATACCTTGTCTGAGAGAGTCTAGTTTTCTACAGAAACAAGAATCCTTTTCAAGGAACCGTAGCTGTATTTGTAGCAGAGATAAGCATTACACGTCCCTGAGTACCTGGGGAGTGAGCAACAACAGAAACAAGTGCCCGATTATACAAATAGTCCTTTTGTTACTACTGAAAGAGAGAAGTAAACAGGAAAAAACATAAATCACTTAGTCTTCTGGCCTTTGAGATTCATGAAAATGTTCTTTCTCAAATGTTCAAGTCCTCTGTTATCCAGGATGAATCTTAAAAAACAATGTTGCTTTTGTTACTGCAAGCTCCTCCATGAGCATCCCTAACATACGAGTGGATACTCACATCTTTTCTTCCCTTCTCTTTCTTTCACTTGCCACCCCTCACTCCCTCCAAACCTCTGGGACTCCCCAGGAGAAGTGCTTTAATGAAGGAGGGAGTAAGCTGGTGCACCAGTGTTTGCAGCTTTCAGGGAGCAACCAGGCCTGGGCAGAAATTCTGCAACCTGCAAGTGCTTCCACTGAACAGAACCTTTGGAGCCCAAGATGCATGCTGTGATGTTTCAATGAGGAATCCATTTAATATCAAAATAAAGAATAAAAGATAAGCCAAATTAGATGCATACTCTGTGCATAGTCTTTGTATACCCATAAAAAATGCATCAGGTATTTTAGGCCACACATTAGTGCTGAACTCACTTTGTACAGAGAGAAATGTCAAACTGCAGGGCAAATATAGGGAGGGTAAAAGAACAAATATACAAACAGAAAGCTGGCCAAGGCACCTGTATCACCAGCCCCATTGATCTGTATTTAATTGTGAAGCTGTATCAGAAAGAGGAATTCTGCAATGACTCAGGTACAGAATATATCACTTACGTATCTAACTGCCAAAGACACGCTGGTCGTTCCTTCTGTGGATCTGAATGTCCTGTTCAGCCCTGGGTAGGAAAAACCTGCCCAGCAGGTAACTGTTCCAAGTCCTGTGAACAGGTGAAATAATAGTATCAGAAAGTTACAGTCTGCCTGCAGACAAAAAGAAAGCTACAGAAGAACAGTTCTTTTATTGTTAAGTATTAAAGTCCATAGTTAGAGCATAAAGAACATAAGTCCATGTGCTTTTCTTCACTGAACAGAAATGTAAGAAGCTTAAAGGAGAACAAATACTGGTGTATTCTGATTTGTCTCCTGCTGCAAGGAGAGAGGAACATCCTTCCCTCTAGGTACTCCTTCATCTTGCCCTACGCTTCCATGTCAGGACCTCAAAGCAGTGTATTTTGGGGTTTTGCAAAATAAAATGCATATTTATGATGCTGCATAATATTTTATCATCCAGTTCATCAAGATTGGGGTATGGAAGGCCTCTGCATTCCCTCTGAAACCCCTTGGTAAAAGCAACCATCATCATATAGTATACTGTTAGAATATTGATAATGTACTGCAAGCAGGATAGGTTTGCTTCAACATACAGGATAAAATTTCCCAAAGAATGAACTGCAATTCTTCATGGCAGTTTGGAAGTACATCTGAAAGTGTCAGGAGAGGAAAAGCTTGGGAGACACTGTAATGGAGTAACTCTTTAATCTTATTTATGCCACCAAAGCTTCTAGTATCAAATCCGTCCCTCATGCAGCATTTTTACTAAAACTGCATTCTAAGTTTCCAGAAAGATTTTGTTTTTCTTTTAACTTTCAATCTTTCTTTTACCTCAATGTCTGCATGTGTTTGTTTTTCTTGGGACTCCCTTAAGGTGCTAACATGTACTTAAATGCTTCGAAAAGCCTTTAGTATGGCAAAGTATTTGCTCAAGATAGAAGATGGTTTTATCATTCTGCATAGGTCTTTTCTTCTCCCACTACAATAAACCTAATTTATTGTAGGGTCAGCTTTTTCCTAAGGAAATAGAAGGAATGATCAACAGAGGGAACTTCCTTTATCTGCAACTTATCTGAGGGTAAGGGAGACATATTTATTAAAGTGAAGTCATCCAGTAGACTGGTGGAAACAGTCCACGCCCAAGCTCTTGGCTGGGACCTGGTTCTGGTTTACCTTTATCTACTCTGCTTTACTAGTCACTACTGCTTCATGGAATTGTTCATATTGTTTCAGGGTGTTTTTATTCATTGTCCTGTAAACCATTTTTTTATTGCCCTTGAGTGACAGTGGCATATACTTCACTCTTCTCACATCCTGCGAAATTTACTGCCAGGGATTGCTAGTGCAATTACAATTAAATGAACTCTGTGAACATTTTAACCTACTTTATTGGTGCCTGCAATTCCACGGATCCTTCTAGGGACAAATGAGCAGAGTCTGGTTATTATTCTGAATTTACTTTTTAAGTCTTTAAGTGTTTGTTCCTTCTGATAATTCTTCCTTTCTACCTCTGCTTCCATTAGTGAAAATGTGCTTCTTGGCTCTTTTTTTATGCACATTTTCGGTCGTCATCTCTTATGCTTATCAAAACTTTGGCCGCCCCACCCTACTGATCATGTCATATACCCTCCTGAAATCACAACTTTATGTGTTTTTCTCTCCTCTTGAAGATCATAGGCATGAAATGTTTTAATCTCTTTAATTCGAACACAGCATTTTCTGTTTTTTCTTTAAACTTCCTTGTGGGAAGAACCAACGATAACAAGAACTGATCTGCAGCTGGTGCTAAAATAACTGTATTGAATGTCTGCCTAAGATATGATTCTTAGTTTTCTTGCTTTTATATCCATGATTAATTTTTATTTTTTTTTTAATCCTCACAAACCTTGCATTGCCGTATATTCATTGAACCTGCCAACAGATTCAAAGCAAGAATGTTTGTGTGCTGAAAAGGCAGGTCCTAGCACATGCACACACAGCTGCTAACAGTTTAAAAGGAGGGTAGATGAGAGCAGAGAACACCACTGTTAACTTTCTCAAAATTACTATTTTTGCAAAGTAGAGGGAATGTGATTTGGTGAAGAGAAACGCATGTGGGTCTCTGATTTCTGCATTGAAAGAGATGAGAAATGAGGTCGTGTAAGTGTTCAGTTTTAAAAGAAGTTACGAGAGTAAGACACAGGACAACTCATTTTTATCCAGGGGTCTAATTCTTTCACGGCAGAAAAGAAACGATGATTCAGTGATTTGAGCTGAACTTGAAAGATATGGATTCCTGTTCAGCTGCAAGCTGCTTTAGTGATAGTGGGACATATAATTTAATTTCTCAATGTTTGTCATTTATATGATATTTGAATAGATTAGTATGAGGAAAATACATAAAAGATCACAAAGAACTCAAGCACTTAAATAACTGGGTGCAATGTAAATACTTGGCAAATACTTGAAACTGGATGCAGTGTGTACTTTTGGAAATACCTTGTTATTGTCTCTGTTTCCCTAGAAACATAAATAGCTTTAAACTCTTGACTTCGCTATCAATCCAGAACTAAAATGATAATGCACATTACGGAGTAAAGTACCTGAGACAGGAAAATAAAATAGATTTTCTTATAGCATGATTAGAAGTCGTACGGGAAGAAAGGATCAGTTAGGACACCAAGCCCTGATGAGTGAAAGACAAGTCACTGGGTATATTTTTAGACTTCCTTTAACCTGTTATCTAGTTGGCAAATCTCAGCAAGGTACGATGGGCCTGGAAACTATTATTAAGAGTCAAACGTCTAACTGACAAGAGGATGCGTTCCAAATGTCAGGTTCCTGCAGGCAGCAGCAACTTAGAGGCCACTGCCAAAACCAAATAGTCTGAACCTGTCCCGGGCTTCAGAGGACCCAAGTACACGTTGAGTGCTTGCATGTCAGCCGCAGTTCTGCGATGATTCATGCTGAAGGAGAAGGCCTTGAGCTATTCAGAGGGCATTTTCCCATAGGCTACGTGGAAAATTCCTACTCAAAAAAAATAATAAATCCCAGACTTGGTAGAAACACAGAGTAGATGGGTTTCATGACACAGACAGAGATGAGCTTATTTATTCTGTTCCTGTCTGTAAAACATTTGGAGAGCATATTTGTATTTGTATTATTTATGTTTATGTGCTCACATATTTATATATTTGTATTTATATACTTACATAGTATTATTTCTCTTGCTAATTTTATAAGAATATATTCTGATCATAGTGACAAGCCACAACTTCCAGTAAGGGTAGAGATTTTACTGTGCAAGCATTAAACGCATGTTTTGGATCAAATTAGAAAACAAGGAGCTCTCTTTTTACCCTGCTAATGGATCCCGTCAACTGGATTTGGGCTTTCCTGATCCTACAGGTGGTTTCATACTGGTTTTTGCTTGAGAGAAATTCTCAGAGTCTCCGGATCTCTCTTAGGCTCAGTGAGAAAATCAGATTCTTGAGGGAAAGTCCTGTACCCACTAGTTTGAACAGCTACTGCCAGGGAGGCGTTTTTAAAACAGCAACTCTCAGCTCATGGGAAACACGTTCTGCAGCCCTGGTTTTGTCTGCCCAGAATGACTGCACACCTTTAGGGAAGGAAAAGGGTATTTCTAACTACTCTTAACAGTTTGCTGCATTTTCAAAAAGTAGTAGTTTATAGGCAAATTTCACAGTATTTGTGTGTATCAGGTAGGTTACCTTTCTGGACATACCTGGCTGTTAACTGTAACTGAGAACTGTGGTTTTCCGCCAACCTCTGACACTTGTATTCAGCTTTAAATCTTCTTTTAATGAAACGCTAAGATCTGTGCGGACTGTCTAGATGTTTTGGGTGGCCCACCACCAGCAAATGAAGCTGACTGAAATACTTGCGCAGTGCCTTTTCACTCTTTTCTGATGGATTCAGCTTTAATAACTAATAAAAATTCTAAGATTCTGGTGACACAATTTCTAACAGCATTTTCAACAGAAAGGAGTTGTCAGCGTTTGTTTAAAATCCTTACATGTGCGCAGGCACTATGAACTTTTTGGTACTGCCATAATTTTTGACAGTCTGACATCAGGTTGTGGGAAAGAACTGAACTAACATTAGAAATGTTGTAAGAAAATGTTGATTAGTAAGGCTGTGAGTGCCTTTGAGCCACAGTTGCACTCCTGTGGAAAGGTGTTCCCTGCAGCCAGTCTTTGCAATGCGTCTCTGAGCGTGGGCTCATAAATAGTGGGTTATTAAGAGTAATTGCAGTGTGCATGAACTTCTCTTTAGGCAGTACTAAATAAGTTATGAAAGTCAGCTCTAGTGCACCTGAAATTGCATGTTCACTGTATCAACTGTGAGAGAGCATTTGCCTTTAATGTCTGTCGTAGTGTGAAAATACTTGAAGAAATTCAGAATTTTGTTGGAATTGCCACTCCAAAATGCTATGTGTTACATGAAACTTAATAGAAATATGTTACTTGGAATACAGAAAGAATGGTTTTTCCTACAAGAAGTTTTGTACTTGCTTAACTTGACTGCTATTATTTTTCATTATTATGGTAGGCTGGTAAATGTGAGAAATATCACAGAAGTAGCTTCCTTTCATCTGATTTTTTATCAGAGGTACAGTGAATGACAGATTTTCTTTTTTCACTACTTGAGACAGCGGTGGGGGCCAAGAGGGAAGGCTACCTTGCAAAAGGCTGGCTGAAGTGAGAGGGCCTGGCCAGGCTGCTGGCAGCAGGCGCTGCCTCCATGAAACCATTTCCTGGCAGCCAAGAGTGGAAAAGGCTGGGAAGAGGGTGCCCAAAGCTGCAGGACTTAGAAGCACTGGGCTGTCCGTACCTGACAGCTGCCTTTGCAAAAAAACCCCTTGCTGCAGGTCTGGATCCTGCCGGTACACGATAGTCCTGATCCAGCGTGAAGCCCCTGGGAGAATTCAGTCCTCTAATTTCTGGTTCTTATTTTGGATTCTTTTCTACCCAGCTATTTCCCCCTCTCATCTTCGTCTAACCTCCTGAAAGTGTTGTATTATGGAGGTGGAGATGATTAATTTCCAGAATTAAGAAACTCAAACACACCCAGGGATTATGATGCACAATACCTTTGGTTGCCTTTGCAAATAGTAACAGTACAAAATGTCAGTCTCTCCACAGGCCCCTCTACAGGCCTGTTTTTTAAACACAGCACCATTTGATTGAACCTCCTTCTTGTTAAAATTCTTCTCCTCTTCACTTGGTAATACCAGGCTCCCTGTTTGTCTTTGGCAGCCACTGTTAACTACTACATGAGTTGAAAACAAGAGACGAAACATGTTCAACACTAATTAAATGAACACAAGAACAATCCATGAGGTTTTGACTTACTCTGAATTTGCTGATTTCATATGGAACTACCTCCAAACCTTCAGGCAGAATTATGTGAAACAGATACTTCCTCTCTTTCTCTTCCCTGTCCTTCATAATGAATTCATTTCTAACCTTTTTATTGTCTATCTATTAATTTGGTTTATTACCGCCTCTGTTCTCACCCCTGTGAAAAACATACTGATTTTATTATTATTTAAGCTGTTCTTTCCTTGGCCTAACCGTTTCCCAGGTCAGAGGCTTGAATTTAATTTTGAGACTATATTGAATAGTTTCTGTTACAAATCCTCTTGTATATTTTCCGAATTTGCCACCAGAGGATGCTGTGCGAACCAACACGCTGTTATGGACCGACATGCTGCATTGTCAAATTCAAAGAAAGCCTCTCCCTCGTACCAAACTGTAGGACTTATTTCTGCTGGGTGGTTAGCGAAAGGGACAGAACTGTACTGAACCACAAAGGAGCAGAGTACAGTATTCCCTTGTATTGACACTGCAAATGTAGACTGATTTCAGCCCACTCCGTCTTGCTTTGATGGGCTTTAATATTGTGATGGGCAAATTATGCTCTGGTAAGTTCTGCCTAATAACTCCACCCAGCAAAGTGAAGGGAAAGCCAGAGGCGGGTGTGCTTGGCTCGGCTCAGCTCAGCGGTGGATGCACCCTCAGTTCATTCCCCCCAAAATGCTGTGCAGAGACTGAGGGCGGCACACTTGGCACGGAGGTTGTTTCTCCCCTTCCCACTTAAGAGAGGCAGCAGAAGGGAAGCAGGAGACTTGAGAACGTTCCTGACAGGCAGCCTAGAACACAACTAGCTCCTTTCTGGGATCAGAAACTTTCTTTCTGTTTAAACTCTGGTCAAATAAGGTGTTTTATCCCAAAGTCCATTATAGCTGGCTACTGCTGAGGTTTAGTCCTTTTTTTTTTTTTTGAGGTAGTCAGCACTGGCTGATATGAGAAGTAAAATGGAGCATTAGGCAGAACGTGACTCTCTGTTAGCTTGTACAGCAGCTTGAGAGTCCTGTTGTGACTCAACGGAGAGGTATTTTTGCTTTGACTTTACAAATCTCCTTTGTTTCCTAGGGAAATCGTTTTTCTGACTCATCTTTTTTTTCTGCTGTGCTGAGAATTTGGGTTTGGATTGAAACATGTGGACAGTTTGATGCCTTTTTAAATAATACATTGCTATCCAAAAAGATTATATTTTACCTGACCTGAATCTGTTTGCAAACCAAAGTGCAAGTGCAAAGCTATTTGACAGAATAAAAAATGTTAGTGACTTGTGTGCTGTTCAGAGAACAAAGAAGGCTTGTGAGACCCACCCTTATTTGTTACAGGGTGGCTGTTGAATCACTCACCTGATATGTGGTACACCCTGTTCAGCTGCTTTCTCGGCCCACCACACGTCAAAGACTGAAATACGAATTTGTAAGTTTTAAATGAGTGAGATATTTCACCAATTTTTTTTCCTCTGTCAAGCCCAAATAATGTAAGTATGTTACATGAAGTGGAGCAGTTTTAGTAAGACAGATTGAACCTTGCCTCCACCCTGCCGTCCTCCACCCATCCACCCAGGACACTGTACAACCATGGAACTAGGAATACTGTCTTGTGAAATAAGAGAACATACTTCCTTTATTTTGAACCATTAGATAAAAAACCTCAGCCCAGATCTTCCAACATGTCAGTAGGAATAATCCTAGCAATTGAACTTTGTGTCATAAGGAGACCTTCTTTGGATACTCATCGCTCATTTCCTGATCTAATCCTTTGCTTTCATTGAACAAGATTAGATAGAGCCCTTGTCTAAAAGTTGGGACAGAGGGCTGCCTCAGTATGATTGATTTCTCATTCAGTGACCCAAAGGAAAATGTTTTTGATGTGACAAAATTTTCATGAAATTTTGGGGTTAATTAATCCTGATTGTTTTAGTTCAGCTGCTGAACTGGCAAATCAGCTACTTGCACATCCCTTGCCAGGTATGCTATGAAAAAGGGTTTCACCCGTCCTTTTTTCTTCCCTATAGGTGTCACTCCTGAGTTTAATGTGAATGTATTCATTCAGTATTTTATCCAGACATCATCTGATTAAGTTAGGATACACAATTTTCTTTGGGCCATATTACATAATACACCCAATTTTAATTTCTTTGTGAAAGTATATCTCATTTGTTCCACTTGAATTTAAATACAATATTAATATATCAAATAGATTGTTGAACACACAGTTTTCTTTGCATTGCAGAAAAGTAAAGTTTTATTAGAGGCATTATTACCAGCAGAAATACCACCACTTGCACCGCAGATAAGTGTATGTAGATACAGTGATTGCATATGAAGAACAATATAAAAAGGAAAAAATAGATAATTTTAGGAGAGTCCTAGAAATTATTCATCTCGACTTTTATGAATAACATTTGTAGAGCAATCTGTGTGCTGGGTAGGTACACAGTGCATGTGCTGTGTGTATTATCACGCTGTAGGCCGGTCTGCTTAGGTTGCAGTAGATAAATCAGGGAAGACCAATGCATCGATGGTATCTTAACACACTCTTGACTGCCCTGTGGAATGAAAGAAGAAACCATTACTCTGGTGGGGAAATCAAGAGTCTCTTGCAGCACTGACATTTCAGATGTCTCCATTATTTTAATGTCCGTCTGTGTTAGCAAAAGTGTGGGAAAGGAGCTTAGCCTATTTCTGTAACTGAAGCTAAGACACTTTGAAATGAAGAGATTTGATTGTGAATCGTTTAGTCCTTGTTGCAGTTGCAAATGTAAAAGTCATGACACAAGGGATAGTATTAACAGGAAAAGAGATGAAGTACAAAATATGAAAGCCATGGGGACAGCATAAATTAATATCCTCTTTGGAAGGTATTTCTTACCTGTCTTGTCACCAGATTGACCATGAGAGTAGGAAGTAGAAGAATAAGAGTGGGAGGATATTCCCCCTCCTTGGAGAGCTCCTTGAGATGTTCTGTGCAAGGAAAGGAGTTTTAATGAAGAGAATGATAAATACATTCATAAAGAGACATACTATGGCATAACGTGCAGTGCACGTGACAGCTCGGCTTTTCCTGGGCCTTGCAAATATTTCTTTATATTTTTTTATTTCATTCCCTTCAGCTGTATTTTCTTAGAAAGTTGTAGAAGCATAAAACCCAAAAGACTATAGAAGTATGATTCTTCTACTCTGACAGTCCAGCTGTGCTTGCTCATGTGCTGACAGAAGGCAGTGTATTACAGTTTGGTTTTGCGTGGTGATTCCTCTCATGGAATTCACTCTGCACAAACAGGCCAAGAGGAACTCATTAACTAAAAAATGTCAGTAACTACATGGTCTGTGTTTCCCTCTGATTGGTGTGCTTATTAAGTTTGTGATATATACATTTCAATGCAGATGCTGTGAAAAAAATCTGTTGTATTTAGATTTCAACTACAGACTGGTAAAACATTCTACTCCGTCCTCTGTGAGTCCCAATAGAGAAAAGATTGTGATAGAATTTATGCTCTTATTTGCAGATAGAATACATACATAATGTCTTGCTGTCCCTCCTGCAGCAGTG
>NW_009602131.1:0-24331 GCF_000690535.1 Cariama cristata
AGCCGGCCCAGCCTTAAATGGTGACAAATGGCATTACTCAGATGCAATGTATTAACAAAAACAGTTACCAAGAAATCAGTGAAAAAAGATATCAGGGGAAAAACTACTGGATAATATATAATGAATAGATTGAATACCTACAAGGTACTGTACAAGGTAACATTCTATCTTGGAGCCAAGACAAGAAATTTTATTTTCAACTGGTCTTTCAGCTGACTTTTAAAGATAAGAAACAATTAATTAAATAAAAAAATTAATCTTCTGTCTCATATTACCGTTCATGAAAGTGTGCAGGTTATTTACATGCTCTAGGTAGCTCAGGAAAATCTGGAAAGCATCTGACTGATGATAATGTAGTGATCTTTTGGACACTACAAGTAGCATTTTTAAATGCCCCTCATGCAAAGGAATACAAATGCCAGAAGACAGCGTAAGTGTTCCCTAAGCAGTTTGAGGGAAAGGGTTTTCTTCTTTTAGAACAATCAAGTTTTTCCTCTAAGAAGGAGAGAGGAGGAGAAAAGATGAAGGAGGTCAAAGTAGTCCATCCATCCATCCAGATAAACTAGGAAGTACTTTTATTTAAAGCAATATAACTGGTATCAGCTATGATATTACTTACAATAGCTCCTCAACGTTCAGAGAGCATGACTACTTTTGGGCTAAGCCTACCACTCATTCACAGAGGAAAAAAATCAGCCCCCTACCTATGCCCCTCCTAAGCAGAGTAGAATTGAAAGCAGAATTAATTTAGGGTCAATTTTCTATGCAGTGTTAAGTACCACTCAGAGACAGTGAAAGACTGGGAACAGAAGATGATTTAAATTATCCAGTTCACTTTGAATTCAGAGTTGTAGGGAAGCAAGCACACAGTTTCTATGAATGTCAGCTAGATGACTTGAGACCAGTACTGTCCTTGTATTTCTCCTATGGTACAGTGTCTTTTGGCTAACTTGTTTGACTTCTCATCAGTGGAGGAGACAGGAGAAGCATATTTTCACAATTGCGTGCAACAATATTCATAAGAATTCATCATGGATGTTATGAAAAATACATATTTGTCACAAGCATACCGTTTCCTATTAATGTTGTAACAACTTGAAAGCCTGTTGTGAAGTACCACTTAAACTACTACCTTGTCAAAATATACTTGCTCTGTGAAAACTGAACTGATTAAGGTATCTAGAAGAAAGTGAAAAATTGTTGTCTTCAATATAATACAAATGTGACACAGTCCATTCAATGACATATTATTAACAAATCACCAGGCAGATTGACTACTCAGAACTATTTTCATTAAATTCATTCTGATAACCAGTTTGAAGAGTATAAAGAAATGTTACTGGCACAGAGATGTAGTGCATATGCACATATACATAAAATACAATTCTCCCAGGAAATTTTTCAGAATTTAGCTTCCATTATATACAAAAATAACTTCTAACATAAGTAAAATGACACAAAATGCTTTAAAGTTGATTAAAATACACCAGGCTTTGTAAGAAACAGAATTTGGATGTGTATTCAAAATTTTCGCCAATAGATGGCAGAAATGCACAATAATTAACCAACAAAATCATTGCAAATGACCGCAAATTTAAGATGCTAAGAAAGGGACAGTTTTGAGATCTGTGGATGCATCAGAAGACAGTAAATGATTATAAAGTTTTGGAGCTCATAATTCCTTTCTCACACTGGTATCCCTACAATTTAGTTATCAGAGCACTTCTTTGTGTCAGTATAACTAAGGTACTGCTCTAAATTCCATTAAAATAGGAAAGAATGAAGTGTTCTGCAGATTCAAATATGGCTTCAGGCTGAGCTGTTCTGTAGAGATTATGTCAAAAAAGTCTAAAGGATATTGAAACAATGTTGTTTTCATGTCACAAACTTTTAACTAAAGCTTCATCTTGAAGCACACTTGTTGGATGGCCGGGAGGCACTCACTCCATCAGCTTAACTATCTTAATAAGACACACTGCTTCCTCTCCAAAGGCATCTATCTCTTTCCACAGAGGGAAACCAATTTCATTCTCTGACTCACAAAAATAGCTGAATGTCTACCACTTATGTTGGGAACAGTCTTCTCAGACCAGGAATTGATACTGAGACTACAAGCCTCATCGAAAATTAATTGAGATGTCTGTAACAGGACCTGGACAGAATTTGAGCAAGGACTGGAAAAAAAGGATCCCCTTTTTTCCATAACTATGCTAATCACCACACAAAGATATTTGTTCTCTATGCTGTGCATGTGTCTACGTTTCCATCTGTTGTCTGTCTTCTTTTCCCCACTGCAAATCTTGAATTATTTTCTGAAAAAATAGTACAGCTTCAGCAGCAGCCTAGACTAAAAGGGATGTCAGGGAAGAAGGATGATGAAAAACAACTTCCTGATAATAGAATCTATTAGGAATCAAACAGTTTCTATAGCTTGAAATTTTCTACAGTAGAAAGATGAAACACATGGTCAGGAAAAGGAAACGGATTGTTTAATAGTTCTTCTCTATCTTTAATTTCTGTGATTCAATAATATGAGACACTACCAAGTCCATATATTAGGCTTTATTTAAATCACTGTAGTTCTAAGGCTGATTGTTCCTCATTCGCATGTCCTTGTAAGTGTGAAGCAAAGATCATATTTTACCTGTTTAATCTTCCTCTAACAATATCATCCTGTCAAGGCAATTTATCCCAATACAGTCTGCTCATAAAATCAGTATTTCCTTTTTCATAAGCATACAAGTACACAATAACAGGCATTTCAGTTGTCTGAAGTGCCTTTGATATCACAGAAGATAGAATAATAGTTTTAAGTGGTGTGTAGAGTGTTTTTAAATCATTACTGAATACAACTGAAAAATGTTCATTTGTTGCAGGGCTCTCCAACTTCGCAGACTGCAAGCTATCCAAAGAAACAATGATCTGAATCTGAAACTCAGCAACTATACTCAGATCATGACGACTTTGTGTTAAAAAGAATGAGTTTTACCATGGCATTATTCCTCCCATTGAAAATATTTTGTTTTCATCCAACAACCTTTTAAGCCTACCTTCACTTAGACTGTATAGACAGCACCCAGACTCAGCAATGCAGTGAAATCATTTGAATCATAGAATGGTTTGGGTTGGAAAGGACCTTAAAGATCATCTGGTTCCAAACCCCTCTGCCATGGGCACGGACACCTTCCACTAGACCAGGATGCTCAAAGCCCCATCCAACCTGACCTTGAACACTTCCAGGGATGGGGCAGGCAAAACTTCTCTGGGCAACCTCTTCCAGCGCCTCACCACCCTCACCGTGAAGAATTTCTTCCTTATATCTAATCTAAATCTTCCCTCTTCCAGTTTAAAGACATTGCTCCTTGTCCTATCACTACATGCCCTTGTAAAAAGTCCCTCCTCAGCCTTCTTGTAGGCCCCTTTAGGTACCAGAAGGCTGCTACAAGGTCTCTCCAGAGCCTTCTCTTCTCCAGGCTGAACAACTCCAATTCTCTCAGCCTGTCTTCACAGGAGAGGTGATCTGGCCCTCTGATCATCTTCGTGGCCCTCCTCTGGACTCACTCCAACAGGTCCATGTCTTTCTTATGTTGGAGGCCCCAGGGCTGAAAGCAGTACTGCAGGTGGGGTCTCACGAGAGCAGAGGGTTGAAATCTGGTTGAAATTAACTGTCTAAATTAGCTGTAAAATCTCAAGAGCTAGAAACTCCATCCTTTCTGTTATCATTCTTCCCTTGGGAAGATTCTCTCTACTCCATAGAAGCCTGCATTTCAAGTGCAGAATTGTCCTTCTATCACTATCAGAAAGTTTCCTGTACAGTGTTGTGCCAGAAATATTTATGGTTTTATAAAGCATAGCTTTAGTTTATGTATAAGTATCTACACAAATGCTACTGTTTACGAAACACTGTTGGAAAAAATATCAAGGGTATCTAGGTGAAAACAAACATCACAAAACACACTGATGTTTGTACCTGTATGGTTTTAAGTCGGAGCATACGAAATTTTTATACCAACTATCAAAGCAATGTATATATCAGTGAATTACAGATCTGTTAAAATTTTCTTCCTTTTATCTACTTTCTCTCCAATCTTTCAATAATATGTAGATCATTCCATGTGCCAGCTGTATTCTGCTCATGTACTTCCTTTTCTTGTGCTACCCTATGCTAGCAAAACTGATACCCTAGAAATCCTTTCTAAAGGACTTACCAAATCTAAAAATTAGATATTTTGCAGGTTTAAAGTGCTGTTGTGCCTTCAGCTGTACATTAGACAGTGAATACCCTACCATTCCTAGAAACCTTTCGATGGAAAAGCATAATCTGATCCATCTTGCATATTGAATTTTGTTTGCATACTGGAATCTAGGCGGAAGATTAGATTTGAAACAATATCCTTTATGAATATTGATTGAAAATTTCATTCATATACAGCATTTTGAGATACAAAAATACATTTTATGAACAACTGAATGCAAAAGAGTAGCAGGGAAAGTGGAGGGCTTCACATACTAAGTTACATAATAGCTGAATGGCGGTGGCATTTCATAACTCACATAAGAAAGGGAAAAAAACCCATTGGCTTTCGACTATAGTACCTTAAAAGATGATACATTCAGATCACATATCCTCTGCTGTACTTCACATCTTTCTATGAGCATTTAGTGCTCTGAAGGCAAAGTTTATTTTTTATTTAGGACCATTTGGGTTTTTTAAATACTGTTTAAACTGTGTTTGTACTTACTTTACTGTCAGTTAGCTAAACCAGGACAGCCCTTGTGAAATCGGCAATTCAGGGAGCCACATTCTGGTGACTTTCATTCTGTCTACTACCTGATGAACTCACCACAGCGGACTGATCTGAATCAATAGTGGAATAAACTGGAAAGGCCCTGATGCACAATACATTCCAGACAATGTATCACATTTGGGCTCCTAAATGATCTTGAAATTTAAGGCATATAAAGGAATCCTGCTTAATCAGTAACGAATTCTTAAAACATGCAAGGAATTATTGGGATACACTGAAGTCCAAACCCGTTAAATGATTTTTGTATTGCCTAACATTAAGCACTCCCAATTTACTTGCCTTCCTAAAAGGCTAACCTTCTTGCAAATCCTATTTCCACAGGGACACTTGGTGCAAAAACCAGAACTTGCATGTTCTGAATCACCCTCTGCACAAGAATATCTCTCTCAATCACAAAAATTATATAAAAGGAAAAGTAGGCATCTAATCTGAAACTATAAACAATATGATCCAAATACTCTCCCTTCCCCTTCACTCACACACCCAGTCCTGTCACTGTATTACCTACAAGTATGTACAAAATATCTGAGCTCCACAGTCAGAGTAAATTTTGCCAACTCTTTAAAAGGTGTAAAAGAATAGACAATCTTCATTAATACACTTCAGTGTATTTGCTTAAAAATTCTTTCATCACAGCATCTCAAAATAATAACTTGTTGATCTAAGTTACAGCTATGTCAGGCACCCCAATAATTCACATTTTTAAATTAGTGAATTATTTCACTAAGGATGATATTCCCTAATTTGAAAAGCCCTTTGGAATAAACACAGCACAAGCAGGTGCAAAGCTTAAACACTGTGAATATGTCACTCCAAAGATGACTACAATAATAAAGAAAAAAAAAAAAAAAAAAAAAATCTGTGTCTCAGTAGGTGACAAATGTCTTGGAAGGATTCCGTGAGAAAGCAGGTAAAGTGGGACTATAAACAAGAAGTCAAGAAAAAGTGACATTGGTGTTATTAAGCAGATGGAAATCCTTTCAACTCCATGAATAAATATAAGTTCAATGCTTAACTTTGCCTGCAAAATGATACAAATCTTGTAGAAACTGCTAAATGGGCAAACTCTCTCATTATTCCTGGTGATACTGTTAGATTGCTGTGTCACCATGAGTCAGTCAATTATGCAATCATTTTCACAAAGGGCATTCATCTCAATTACCTCTTTGCCTTATTTCCCAAATTTTGGGGTTTTGCTATTTTCTCACTTCATGTTTCTTTTCTATAGACCCTGTGATTCTAGTTTTTGCTCTTAGATAGCCTTCATCTTCAATGATTTCCATCTCAAAGTTCTGGGAAACTCGTATGTCGCATTCAAGTGTGAAAATACATACCTTCAATTCACATAATGCAAAGAATCTGGGATTGAATTATAGCTAGTGAAATCAGCAATTTTCTTTTAAGCATAAAGGATTTGCAAGAAGGTTAGCCTTTTAGGAAGGCAAGTAAATTGGGAGTGCTTAATGTTAGGCAATACAAAAATCATTTAACGGGTTTGGACTTCAGTGTATCCCAATAATTCCTTACATGTTTTTTATTTACATAACTTCTTTTTTTATTTTCTTTCTTGTCATAGTATAGAACTGTATGACATTTTCTTCTTCAAAAAGCACTACTTAGTTTTATATACATAACAGAAGTATGTGATGAAGATAGTAATCATATGAGGATCTGGAGTGATCTTTTCTGGCTGTTTTACTACTTGCTTCTTTGGCATACCAATAACCACTGATGTATATAACCCTAATATGGTTATATATTTATTAATCTTTTTTCATACCACTGCAATTCATCAATAATTTTTGCATCTCTGCACTTTCTATCAAGTTGAAAATATTATAATACTATAAAAGATCTGTTTTATTTAAGATGACCATTCTCCTCAGTTTTCAGGGACAATTACTGCCTGTATTTCTGGAGAAATGGACTATCAAATCGTGATGTTTCAATATGTTGTCTAAAGACATGGCATTCACAAAGTATTTTTTCCCTGAAATTCTCCCTGAATAAGAACTCCCGAATTTTGACCTTCATTTTACCTAACTAGAGAGAATATGCAGTTTGTACAAGAAACTTCATATGCTACCTTATGAGTGATCTTTAGTTATTTATTTCGTCTGCCCTGCTTCATTTTGTAGTCCCTTTTACACGTGGTATATTCTTTTCTAATGCATTCCTAGCAGTCCTACACAAACATTAAGCCTAGTAAGTGTCTAAACAAATCTTCCAAATCTGTTGTTTCAATGAATTTAAAATTTAGCTATATTGGCTCAAAAAGTGAAGAAAATTTGTTGATTTCACTGTTGACAAAGATTCATGGCAGTTCATTTCAGTGAATGGTTGTAAGCTGAAACAATTACATCAAATTCACTGTTTTATAAAAACAGCCTCATCTTACACAGTACTTCCAAGCTGGAGTTCAGCACAACTTAGAGTAGGAAATTATAGTAATGAATCAAGAACAAAATGGACTTAGTAAGTCCCTTTTCTCACACACCCCACCTGTCTGCTGAAATGCCAAAGTCACTGTAAAAACAACGTTGTTAACATTCTTATGCTTACACAACGCCACAAGATGAAGAAATTCTCCATCAAAATGTACAAAGTTCAAGTATTTTTATAACAGCTATTAAAAGGAAAAACTATTTTACTTACCAAGCCAACTTCTATTTAAATATACTGACACAAACACTGGAGGGACCGTGAAGAAATCTACTACTGAGTTAACTTCTAGCCAAAACCATAGCTTGTCATTGGCTGCTATGAACTGAAAAAAAAGAGAGGGAGGAATGAAAGAATCAGATTATCCCCAGGGTGGCTACAAGTATTTGCAATATTTTCCATTCTAATATACAAACTCCAAAGTAAGTGAAGAAGTAACTGACATTTTAGGTCAGTCCAGACAAAACAACATGTCTCACTAGAAAGAAGTTAGTGTTATGCATTGCTTGATAACCACATTGAGGTTAAAATGAAAGGTCTAACTAAAGAGATAGATCATTTATATTATGAGTTGTAGTATCTGCTCTAAAAAATATTTTCTCCACATTTATTAACAATTTATCAGTAATATTAGAAAAGTGTAGGTACGTATAAAATCATAGAATCATAGAATCATTTTGGTTGGAAGAGACCTCAAAGATCAAGTCCAACCGTAATATTTCAAAGTATATCACCTTTGCTTTAGCACACCAAACATGTTGGTAGTAGTCTCATCACGTATTTGCTGCTGACTGGTTTCTAAATACATGATAGTTTGCAAAGCATTCCATTATCATCCTATCCAGAGGTAATCACCAGGATGACTCCTACAAGGCATAAATCAGGACTGCAGCAGGACTACAGTTGTTTGACTTGTGCCATGCATGAGGTCATTTCTCTCTCCTAACTATGAAATCAGGTTAGGGAAATGGGCAAACTTAGATGCCAAGGACATCATAGTTTGAACTTGCCCATTCATCTGTGTGCTTAAATAAGGTCAAACTACTATTTACATTCAAGTAATAATTAAAACATATGCTTTAATATAAATATGAAATATAAATATACAAATAAATAAAAAATTTTAGTGCATCGCAAAGATATTTAACACAGCAGTTTTACTCATGTAAGTCTTAAAACATGGACTAAAATATTTCAAAACGGTGCCTGTATTTTTTGAATTACAGAGAACATCCATTGTCTTTCTTCCAAAGCAAATACTGACATTCTGTATTTCATCCACTTAACCCCCTTGCTTTAGAATTACTTTAAAACTTTAACAGAAAATGTTTACGGTGCATGCCAACTTTGCTGGAATCCCAGATAAAATATTGGTAAGGGGACTCTACCAATGTCAAGAATGTTGAAAAATACTTAAAACGAAGAAAGATAACATGAACAGCATTTGTCTCAGAGAAGACTCAAAACCAAAAATAAACTGACATTTTGTTAGTCTGTATTACTTAACATCAATGCTCCAGCATGAGAACTGAACAAAAATGTCCAGTTTCAGCAGAAGTTTTCTATTCCCTTCTGCTGAATTTAGAAGAAGTCAGAATATTTGGAACTAAAAGCTTTTTAAGATGTCAGATCATTATTTTCATAACCTGCAATATATGTTCTAACCAGCTTTTTATCTTTCCGCATGGCACGACCTTTAGGCTTTCAAAAAGGTTAAAGTGTGATATTCAAAGTCCGTTGACTGTGAAGGTCACTCACGTTTTTCTACGCAAGTATTTGAACAGTTATTCATTTAGCTAATTAGCAACTATTAAAAGCCCATTTCATTACAGAAGCAATCCTACCATGCTTGAAGAGATACCACATTCTTATAGAAGCACTAGCATAATTCTGGTGCTTCCAGAGAAGCATCGCCTCCGTACTTGACATATCTCTGCCAGATCCTATTGCTTGATTATTTGCTAACTTGTGCAATTTGGACTTAGTCTTCATCAGCAGTTTGCGGACTTCACTTTTGAGTTCTCACATAGTTGGATACTAGCCAACAAAGATTTTAAAATGGATATGTCTGTGTTTGAACACAAATATCTCCTAGAACTGAAGATATGGTAATACTTATATGATTTTGAGCTGCAACATAGTTTCAAAGGGAACAGATGGAGAAGGATGAGATTTTTAAATATTTCTTCAATACTTTAATTTGCCAGTGAATCTTTACGGGAGATATTTATCAGAAGAAAAAAAACCCTAAAATATCTAAAAGGTATGAGATGCTTATTACTTAACTAGTAAATTCATTATCAATCCAATTCTTGCATCCACACAACCAAGTATCACCTTTTCCTCAGGAACTCCTGCATAGTTCAGCAGTACTTCTTAGCCAAGTGAAGTTACACCTATATTAGTATTTTAACTTAGATAAGGAGTACTAATCTCAAGTGAATCCTTATCATCCCCACTTAAGATACCACAGTTTGCATCACAAATCAGTTTTGGATAACACACAGATTTGTTCTGGTAGAAAGTAAAACTCAAAAAGGTGTTCTAGCAGTGCATCTCATACTGTAACTGCTGAAGTGCATTCAGTCCACCGGACCAGAAGTGGGGTTTACAGTACTCTCCCTCTCTTCCAAAAAACATACAGTGTGGATATGAAAGTATTAGCATTAACTCTCAGTATATTCTCTTATTGTGCTGCTCTTCTTGATAATGTAGCTTAAGTTACTGCTTTAAGTAAGTAAGAGTGGCCAATACATAATTTAAATTCTCTTGATAAGAACATACAACCTTATCACTAGCACAAAATTCACAGAGCATTTGGATACTTCTGAAAAAAAAGGGTTCTTGGAAGTCCACAAGTACTATGCATTGAATCTGTTATGTCAAAAAGTTAACCTATATTGCAGGTCTGGTGGATATCTACAAAAACCCCCCAAATCCTTAAGAATGAGGGGCTATTACACTATATGCTTTTAAAATACAACTCAGACTGCATATGTAGTAGTGTAAATACTGAAGGAATTAATCTATTTAGCTAAAGGATACACACTGCACCTAGACTAGGTAATCAAATAACCTAGATGTGCAACAAAATTCCTTATTGGATCATCAGAAAAAGTTGGTTAAGTTGGTCAGAAGTGAAATAGGAGGAACTCAAGTATCATTGTGACATAGGAGCTCCTGTGATTCAGGAGCAAAACGAACAAATGAAGATCAGGAGGCAATAGTTGAATCTAAATTGATAAGACCAGTTTGGCAGGCTTCTGCTCACATTTTCCTTGTAGTTCTGTTTGAGGCCTTTTTTCCCTGATTTTCCAATTAACAACAAAGTTAGTTTTCAAAGTGTATTTTAAAAACAAAATAAAAAACAAAACACAAAAAAACCAAAACAAAAGAACCCCAGCAGCTTGAATTGCAGTGCTGTTTCAGATGTCCCAACCTTTAGATCCTGAAACAGCATTACTGGATTTTCAGAAAGTGGTAAGTATATTCTGAGGATATGCATTTCAGTATGTTGACTACTATTTACAGCTTCTGCAAAGCATTCATTAGCAGTCTGGGAAAGTGGATGTGTATAAAACCAAATACAGCAGCAGCTCTACCAGCTGTTATCTCAACCTTCAACTGCCAAAGACCCATCTAGCAGCAGAGTATTCACTAGCCTTGCTGAGGTAGTTACCACTCCATTGCGAACACTGAAAGTAGATTCAATGTCACAGACCAGCACTGAACTGTAACAGTTTTCACTTTCTACCTCACAAGAACATTCCAGGACAGGCAGCTTAGCTTATAAACTATTGGCCTCCTTAGTGATCTTAGAAGCTCATTATTATTACCTAAATGTTCTCAATCAAATGCTTCGCTCATACATTTTAGAAAATTGCTTAATTTTGCCCAGCCGTTGTAAAGTCAGGCGATATTCAAAGACTATCCCTATCTAATAGCTATATTCCCTCCCTGACTCATGCTATCAAAGACACACTACTTACACGCAAGCCGAAGTAGAGTAGGAAGAACACATTGAAAGCCATGTCGATCTGTAACGTGAAATCTTTGTAGAAATTCTGGCAGGATTCTATTGGGCTATTTGAAAGAAAAAGAAATCGGAGTAAATTGTCAGTATATGAGTTTCTACTCTGGTGAGATTTTTATGCATTTGGCTAAAGACTTTGATTCAGAAATCACATCTCTGTTTTCCAGTCATTTACAAGATACAAGCAAGCATTTCAGATGAATTATTTCATTCATTCAGTTAGTCATTCATACAGTCTTTATATTGACCTGTTCAGGTAATATTTGAGAATTAACATGCAGATACCTTCAAGAAAGGACAAGCAGGAGAATACCTCAAGATTCCTTAACCCCACATTAACCCTTAAAGAACTGACTTCTTTCTATAGGAGACATACCTATGATACTTTAGAAAGAAACCTAACAAGCACACAGCTACAGTGAAACATTGTATGTTTTTAATTCATCTTATAATATAAAACCTTGGGAAAAAAAAAGTAGTTGCTTAGGAATACATTACCCATTAGCAACCTGGGGTACTTAGTCTTGTAGAATCCCTTGTTTATAAGAAGTTGGGTTTGGGATTTTTTTTTCCTTTTTCTCACTTTTTTGTGTATGGCTATTTAATGTACTTTATGTACAGCACTAAGAGCCGAGTAGAAAAGCAGCATAGCCCACTGGTAAAATTAAATAACAAAATAAATTGAGGAATTTGAAGCAGTACTCTAAGGGTTAATTTCTGCATGCAGGTTAATTAAAATACCTTTGTATGTGTCAGGCAGCCATGGCAAATTCTAACTTACTATATTACACTTTATTTAACAGTGGGACAGGTCCAAAGCATACACTATACAAACTGGTACTTTATAGATATATCTAAGGAAGGAGATAACTTCCACAAGTATGAAGAGTGATTTATTTGTGAGGTTTCTCAAATAGGTTGGTGAAGCCACAGAACAAAGCTGAAGTCATAGATCAAACTGAAAGTCATGTCCCAATATATGCTGATGTGTATACCACATATACGTAATGTCCCACCATATATACATACATATACACACACATATATTGCAAATGATCATGTATTCATCACAACTGTAATAAAACGGAAATCTAGAATGTAGATCTTTTGATCATTTGGAGCCCTAGAAAACATCCTTTTAGGAAAGAAGAAATTCTTTGGCTTCCCAGGTCAAATAAATCACTGAATGTGAACATAATACCAGTTAGTATAGCAGTAGCTCTGCAAATATAACGCTAGACTGCTCAACAAGCAAGATTCTATGCGTTATGAATGTCAGTTACCTAATTTAAGACATAACGGAAATTACCTGGGTTACCAGGTCATTACACATGCAGTCAAATTTTCCATTCCTTGTATACATTACAGGTCAAACAAGTTAAGTACAGCATGCCCTCTCCTATCTTTAGATGCACGAATGTATACAGCAAAATTCATCTTGATGTACAATAGCTTTATATTTTAAGAAGCTTCAGTGCCACAGGAGATTATACTAAAATGGTTTTTTTTAAAAGCTGTTTGCAAAGACATTGAAGTTATGAAACACTTCTGCTATAGTTCAAATAAAATTGATTTACAAAAGCAGGCAGAAGGGAAGAGAAGCCAAATGTTAACATACAGGATGGAAGACAGCACCTCATACTTTACAAATACGGCTTTAGCTATAGAAACAGTGGATGTAATCTGAGAACCCAACAGGATCATTTTCTGTATGGCATTATTGAGAGCAAACGACTTTGTCAAAATAAGGTGGGCTACATACTGAGTCACTATGCACCCTACCAACAGAAGTCAGAGGAAGTACAGCAGAGTAAAATGAACAACCCTGCCCCAAGACAGACTTGGACCCTTAATTCCATGTCAGGTTCCTGTAAAAGCTGCAGAAATTCACTGAATCTAAGATTTAGCAAAGATTTATAACCAGGATAGAGAGTTTCATTATCTTCCTTTCCACAGTTATTTGGTACTTGCCATGATTGTTAGATAAGGTCAGCTAAGGTTGCATCTAACAGCTGTACTTTTGTACCCTTGTCCTTTACAAAAATCTACACGATCTGAAAAATTAGCTAATGTATAATACAACTTCATCTTGTTTGCAAAACACAGCACAGTGGACCACAATCCTGATTTGGAACTTTCCTTTCGTTTACCTAATACCAGAACTACTACTTCTGCTAGTCATATCCCTAAAGCATCCTTCATTTCAGAGATCATCTTTCTCTTTCAATTTCTAAGTTATCAATTTCAAAGACAGAGTGTCTGTTCCTTTCTATTTTAATTAATGATTTTGTCAGAAAGACATGTCACTAAGGCTAAAGAAATTATTGTTTATACTCACAGGACGGATTATGTAAGATTTTAAATTTTTCAGATTAAATACTCTTCAGTTTGGAATGTTTTCATCAGTAGCTCACATTTGACCTGAGAGGAAAACATGTCCACTAATGTTTATCATTGCACCATTCAGTCTGCTACAGAAAAGTCGTCAATCTGAAACCCCTCTTTACATCAAGTTTCCCAAAACCACAAATGCTATAGTTCTTAGTTCCAGGCAGTAGTGTGCTGGGGTCTCCAGGACTAATAATATATTCTTTGTTTTAAACTAATATCAGACAGCTTGTCCTACAGGATTTCACTCCTTTGTGTCAGCAAAGATTTCACCTTTGAAGGAGCCAATAGACTGTTAGAAATGCTTTTATTACTCTTCCATGTAAGCGTGCTTCATCGTAAGCGTGGTTTCGTGCATTTATACTGCTAAAAAACAGGAGAAACTACACTAAAATCAGTGGATTAGTATTATACTAACAATGAGAGGAAAGATTTAATGTAATTGGATAAAAATTACAGTAATGATGTAACTTTAAATGTAACATGTTCACTGTGAAAGGGCATCTTCAACTTGCTACACAAAAATTGAAAAAAAATCCACTGTAGCCATGACTTCTTGCGTTTTGAAAAGAAAAACTCATAGAACCAATTTTATTTTAATTAATGTAGGGATATCCTGCTGATTATCTATCAAGGACTATAATTCCCCTTTGCCTTGCCGTCTTTTTATGTAATAGACTAAATGCCACAAGCAATGCCTGAGCTACACGAGCAAGATTTGAGAGACTGACAGTTTTCTTCAGTTCAACATTTATATCAAGTTATCTTTCCCTGCAACTGTGTGCTCTGTTCTACAATTCAATATAAAAATCACATCTAGAAATAACAGTGGGCTTAGTTTGCCTAATCTGCAGTAAAGACAGAACCTTATTTGATTTTTCAGGCATAGACTATGCTCTGTTCTCTTCCTTACTCTCCTGCTCTTTAAACACTGCTATACGTTTCAGTTTCACATTACCTCTATTTACTTGTTGTTTATTATTACAGCATTTTCATAGCAATACTAGTAGTTATAAAGACCAGGTATCATAGGCATAAACTAGTTCAGTGAGCCAGAGTGACTACAAGGAAGTAACAAAATTATTTCAGTTCAACTTTACACAGATGGACCAAAATTTTGACAAGGTTTTTCCCAGCATCCTTAAACCTTTTTTGCATCAACTCTGAAGCCAACATGTTACATGACGCTTTTACCACAGCTGAACAAATGAACAAACCCCTTGTCACTTCAATTCAAAAGAATTTACTGCTGTTTAAATAACTACTTTTGTCACAAGTTTATTTCATGTAATTATTTATTAATCTTATTTCTGGTTAATTTTAAATGCTTCTAATGCATTTGAAATGGTTCTACTGGGATTATTCTTTAAATAGTCATAGAATGAGTGGGATAGGGCAAAAAATAGCATGTATTTTAACGTTTTCTGAAATTATTTGTTTCTGTGAGTGTACTAATATGAAATTTCCACAGAAGAAGCCTTCACAGAATATTTCCAGGATTCCATAATTGCAACAGAGTTGAAAACATCTTGAGTGTTTTTTCCTGAATAGTTTCACCTCTTGATAGGAGCTGTAAAGCCCGTTTCCAACTTCAGATCAAAGCCTTGGCATGACATATCAACCTATAGCACAGTGCAATCACTGCCCTTATGACCACACAGAAGTACGGGGAAGAAATTCTATGGTCATTCAGACTTTAGGCCAACTTGCAATCACAGTGACATCTATCTGGATGATTTTACATAAAATGTTCTCAACAATAATGGGAAAGGTTGTGCACACCCAATTCGGTACTTGAAATAACTATCCAATATGCAATTTACAGTTGTCTACTCTTTCTGTGTAAGGAAGTGGATTCTTGTATTTTTGGCACTTGTCACATCAGTCTGCTCCTAATGTTTTTTTCCTCTTTTTTTTTTTTTTGTTCTTTTTAATGATAAGGCCTGCAAAAAAATAAGACTGATGCCAATTTTTATCTATGTATAATTATATAACAAAATGGAAAAGGTTAATTTTAAGACATATTACTCTAGTTGCATTTTGCCAAGTGTTTTGAAAATAAGAAGTTCTATGTAAAATGTTCATAAACCACCACAAAAGAAAATTTCTTCTACTGTAACTTCAGGAAATTAATGATGTTAATATGGTACCACAGCTGCTACACCTTTGGAACTTTAAGAAGTTATTGAAACTTTTAGAAATTCAGAGAATTATCCTAATTCACAATTTTCACTTTTGGAAGGAAGCAAAATTGTCTCCTGAATGGTGGAGGAAAAGCTAAATCCATTATTGAAATTAGGTAAAATATATTTTAATTCTTAATATTAATGAAATAAAATGTAAAATTGAAAAACTTGGAACTAAAAAAAAATTGTTACACACTTCACATGTTGAGAAGGAAATACAACTTGATACTACGAAAAATTAAGGTTTTAATTTCCTTTGTTTATGACAGTTTTCAGATCGCACAATAGTACATTAAATGAAAAAACAGTACAATGTTTAGTTTCTATCAGAAGGAACGTCTATTGATGGCACTGAATTTTAAAATCCAATTATAATTGCATACAGAAATACTGCTAAAGGCTGCTAAAATATAATCAACATGAAGAAATAGTTGAGAAAAACCACTCAATATTCAGAAGCTCTTTAGTATTTCATCATTTGAAGACATTCCATTCACTTCTCGCTTTCAAATTGTATTTGAATGCAATTAACATGTATTAATTTGAGCATGTAAGTTTTCTTTGTTCATAAAACTGTCTATAGTGGTCTTTTTTTTTTTCCAAACTATTTTGTTTTACTGGAAGCTCCTCTGTAATACTGAATTCCCTCAAATTTATTTAGAGAACAAGCCCAATTTTACAAAGTTTAGAGTAAGAAATAACTTCGCAGAAATTTGATATGATTCCTTTAATAAATATTTTTAATAGTACAGCAAAAAATATTAAGGGGGTTATGGTTGGTTGTTTTAACTGTGTTTCAGTAACGTGGTCTTAAAGTAAAAATAAGGGAAAATCCTTATGTATCATTTAGTAAGAGCAATGTTCATTCAATGTAGAATACTTTCTGTTCCTTTTAACTATGGTTTAGTTGTACAGCTCAGTAGGGAATAAGCAGTTAAAAGTTTCTTTACTGAAACAGGCATGAACATATAGCAAAACTATAAACATACATACCTATCAAGTGTCAACCTAGTGAAACAAATACCGTAACTGAAATAAATCAGCAAGGCTAAATAAGAATCAAAGGTGTCAAACATCTCAGAGTGATAGACAGCATAACATTTTTTTCTTACTTCAAATAGCTTTCATTTATTAATCAAGTTAGTCCCACAGTAAGAAAACAGAAAGTATTTTCTTACAATATGTGTACTGATCTTCTAAATGCAATATGCCTTGGTAAATTACTCAATTTAGCAGGTCTTTCTTTAAGTCATAACATCAATAAGCTCATTAAATTATGGCACATGTCTTGTAAATTACTTCACTCTCCCTTAACATGATGTGGTCTGCCAGTGGGAAAGTTTCACTACTAGCATTTTCAGTTAGCACTGCAGGATATGCAGGAAGAGTTCAGTTGGCTTCTCTCCCAAAATGGAGTAACAGCCAGCTGGATCAGAACAATGCTTTAGTGAGGGGAAGGGGAAGACCCACTTTGCCCATAACAGAAGTACAGTGTAATCTGCCATCACAGCCCTAAGCCTTGGGACCCATAAAACTCCATGAAATCATTACATCCCTAGTTACAGGTATTTTCTAAGAGGTTTTGTGTACCTGGAGCTAGTGAGTCAAGGAAGAACAATCCCTTTCTTACTGAATTTCACAGACAATTATGACTTGATAGCCAAGGATGATGCTGTGACCATTTCCTGTATCTTATCCTGTCACTGACAAAGACATTTAAATCCTTTTGACCACTGAATCTCCTACGTTTAAATCCTTAGCTAATTATTTCTCCTATGCATACACACATATACACCCAGGGAATTTTCTGCTCCCAACATGTTTCAGTGTTAAATCCTGGAGTTTCTTTTTTATACTCATAGCTAACACGCTGACTATGCTTGGTGGTCTCTCTCTCACCTTTCTTTATTGTACCTTCCTCCTGTCTGGACTCCGTATTACCTATTACTTTATCCTCTTCTTCCTTTAGAAAGCTTCAGATAAGTATTCCTGCATAACTCCTTGGGACTTTGCCAAGTGTCTTTTTTAATTCTCTATTCTGACTCTCCTTTGCTTAATGAATTAAACTGTATTCATCTTTCCAGTCACAAAAACTCCTCAACTTCAGCATGTGATTAATTTATTTTGGATTACTCTATCTCACTGTCTTTGTTTCCATCTCCATTCCTGCCTTGTCTACATATGGAGTGGCCTCCCTCATTCATTTTGATATGCATCTTTCTCTTTCATATTCCTTTTGAAAACACATTGCTGACCTAGGCTCATACATACTAAGCCATCTTTAAATTATAACAATCAGTATCCTCTTTGTTTAAAGTATAGAAGCAAAATATAAATCTGATCAAAATAAACAACGAACTGCCAAATAATGTGAAATAAAGCTATCTTCCAAGATTTCTTAGACTACTGCTTAACCTACACCTTATAAATTGCAAGTATCTCAAGGCAACTTCTTTTTAGAAAAAAACAGGAACAATGCAAGTACCTGTCCTTATTTCCCTTTCCTAATTTCTATCACATCTTCTGCTATTCTTTAAAGTCTGACAGATCACAAGCTGGCATTAAATATTACCCATCTATTTCTAACCTAATAAAAAAACCGCATCATGACTCATCTGTTCTGCAGATGCCTTCTACAACTAAGTAATTCTATATTATCTCCCTAGCACACTGGGGAACCTTGACAAACTTTTAGACTAATTTGGGGTGAAATTAACAGGTTCCCTCATCCTCCTTCAAAAAAAAATCCACTGTCAGAAGAAATAAGCAATAACAAAACCAGATCAATCAGTAGTAAACTGGTACAACAGCATCATTTAGTAAAGATTTTTCTAAGAATCAGAGCAAGAGACTTATTGCTTTTTCTTATGATTCTTTCACTTTTCTGGATTGTGTGATAAAGAACAGGGAATAAAAGTGGTTTTTTTTTCCTTTGAACATTATCTTGTTTTAAATGTAATGATATATTTAAATTCTGTGACTTGACAATTTGTAATGCAAAATTAATTCAGTTCAGAAACTGAGATAGAGAGGGACTTCCAGTGGGAAAGAAAGAGAGGCTTTTAATTTTAGTTTGTCACATCCATGTACAAAATTAAGAGCCAAAGTAAGTTCGTACAACTGCAGAACAAAGGTATACTTTCCTGATGCCCATCTCAGATGTGCAAGATTTTACTGGGCATAACTCTGACTTCTACAGAGCTACTTGTGACTGACAATACACCAAGTGACAGAGTCAAGTAACATTGCTAGTACTTTTTTTACCTAAATGAACTAATACAACTTGGTAAAATTCAGTGTAATGTTGTCAGTCTTCAACTTTCTTTTTCAAGTTTTCTGTAAATTTTAAGTACATCATGCTTCTTCATTGACTGCCCTAGTAAAACATAAGCCAATCTACCACAGAACTCAAGTAAAATTAAATTCTTATCTTCTTCATCCAAACACAAAATGATATACAAGTATAATAAGAAGAAACTTTTACTAACATTTTTATATTGAATTGCTGGGATATACAGAAAATAAGCACATTAAAATCGCTCACTCTGAAAACAGTGTATTTCTTAATTTCATCAGGGTGTATTTACATTCACCAGTGCCTGCAGCATATGTCTTCTGTAATTACTGACGGTCACAAACAAAAGCTGAAGGAATATTCCTGCAAAACCACTAAACAAGCAGGAACTGCGTGCTAGAACAAGCACAAGGCAAATGCCCCAGAGTCAATCTCCATAACCTTTCTAAATTCTTCCACTAGTGTAGAGAAAGCAGAGCATACGCTTTCTTGCAAAATACACCATTAAGTTCTTTATCCTACCTAAGATAACTGCATTTGAAAAGGTTTGTTGAGAACCACGTAGATAACTAGGAGAGTATATTATTTTATTTTGCATTAGATTTGTTAATCGCTTACCATAAGCTGAGAACACTGGCAACTGCAAACAGTATTACATTACCTTGACAAAACAATCTCCCTGATGATAAGCCAATTCTAAGAGAAAAACAAAACAACAATGCCAGGGATGACACTTTTAATCAAAGGTTTTCGTGTGAGACTACTAACATATTAAAGAGAAATAGACCAATACACTGTTTCAACTAAAATTTTATTATTACCTTTTTGACAACATTTAATAAGCCACTTCAGTTATACCTAGTATGCTGACTGCATTACAGAAGGACTCTGTTAAATTGCATACCCTGTTCACTAAAGTTGACAATCTTCACAATCTTGCATGTTTCTACTTCACAATGACTACTTTCTATTATTACTTCTCTGATATTACTTATTATAATTGTTCTTTAATATTCTTTATCAAAGTGTATCAAGGAGTAATAAGTTGTTGTAGCTGTTTACTCCAGAGAACAGAAAATAATTGGTGACATGAAAATGCAAACACATCATATGATATTGCAAAAAGAATACTAATCGCTTTTCCATGTTGATATTGAATTGAACAAGTGGAAATTGATCAAGTTAGTGTTAAGTGTATCAGAAGTGTAAAACTTTTTCAATTAAAAACATATAGTTAAACACTGAAATAGGTTCTTTAGGGAGAATGGTGAATCTCAGATTTTTAAAACAGTGATAGATACTTTTCAGCCTAGGATATATGGACCACTTACAGTCCTTACATTTGCATACATCAATTATATTTACATATGTCAATAGAATTATCTACACATGTGATATTTCTAAAATTTCCTCATTCTGTAGGAGAAGGCCTACAAACCGTTGATCTCTTAGATAAGTGTCTGCGTGAATAAATTTATGTATAGACACTCTTACTTGCAGCAGATGGAAGTGTGACTTCCTGAGATTCCTTCTTGCTCTATTTTATGTGATTCTATTTTGCAGGTCCTGTCTTTTAAGATTACCCAAAGGTGTTTTCACATTTGCTATCCACTGTCCTCAAACTCAAAGTTTTCAATAGCCCACCATTGTCATCAATTTCCAGCTCCAACTACTCATCTCAGCGCCTTTTATGATCCTTCTACTCTGTTGATACTGTTGTCCAACTTTTAAATTCTCCCTCATCTGACTGCACTCTTTAAAAAAAACATGTAGTCTTCAAAAATGAGAATGTCCTCTACCTATCCTCTTTGACTCCAAATTAAGATTATTAATAATTTTTCTTTTGCATATCATCATAAAACTGAGCTCTAATTTTCCGCTTGATACACGTAACAGATTCCTCCAGATGATTTTGAGTATTTTTTCCATATGTTTCTTGCTTGCTTACATACTGTAGTTAAAAATACTAATCTTGTCCTATGAAATTTAGTTTAAATTTAACTATCCCAACTGAAAATGGCAAAAGTACCAGATAAATTGGTGTTAAAATATTTCCAGTTCATTCATCTGACTGTCTTTTCTGGAATTCCCTCCTGTGATGCTTTAATTAAAATATCTGGCTACTATCTAGTTTTTACTGAGTAGTAATAAACTTGAACCTAAGGTATATTATTTGACTTTAATGTCAGTCAATAACGTAATTGAGCAATGAAACCAGAAGTACTGCAAAGTGATAGAAACTTGACATTACATTACTGGATCAGCTTTTTTGGTCAGGCTTTTTAATACATGCATGCAAATCTATTATTATCCATAAAAAACTATACATATTGTGTTAATTGTAATTCTAAAGCAGTCCTAATACACAGTTACACCAGTCAGGATATATTGTTTCATATTTCAAACAAAGGCATAACTGTAAACATGAACCATGTACATTCTTTCAAAAAAATCTGCATAAAACTAGAAAATATACTACTCCCAAATAAATGGTCATTATTTCAGATTCTCCCTCTCATTCCTTGAAGACCTTTTAGCCTTAGCTATCCCATCAGCATAAGGCTCCTTTTTAGCATCGTAGTCATTTAATACCTAGGATACATTTAGGGTGCCATAGGACATGCAACTCAACTACTCCCAATCCATACTATTACACATCTAGTATCCTTGTAAGTTACAAGGAAGTCTGTATTTGCATACTTGTTCCACTTTAGCAGGAATAATGGACAGATTAGTAAAAAAATCTTTCAACTACCAAGAGTAACCATCTTAGATCTCTGAACATATTCCGAGCGTTGCAGTGTATCTGTTTAAATTCCTCTGCCTTAAACCACCTCCAGGCATAATCCAGGTAACATTCACTCCTAGCATATATAAACACTTATGACAGTCCTTTCTATTAATTTCCCTTTTGCTTTACCTGGACTTCTGGAGAATCTTTATTGCACATACCTTTTTAAAGTAAAACACATGCACACAGTTTCTCCACCCATACACTCCTCCGCGGTGGCTTACTTTGAACATGCATATAACTGCAACCTAGTAAATTTTTCTAAGTAGAATTTTTTTTGTCACAGCTGTTCCAGCTGTAGGACCTGATTATTTAGCAGGACTGTCTTAAGAGCAAATTACCATATTTTTAAAGCAAAATGCTGATTCCATGAAAGACTCACTTAATAGCCACATTTACTTGGCAAAAGAGTAGGAGCAGTTTGAATGAACAAAGAAGAAATTAAAAAAAAATACTTGGACTCTTTCCTAGTTTTCAGACAAGAAAACTAGCCTGGAGCCTGAGTGACAGTCTCAATCACAGTGGCTTTTCTAAACAGGAAAGGCAAAACCCTTTTTAGGCAGATTAATGACACTATGCCTTTCTTTTTTAGCAGTCAGTTTATCTCCATTAACAAATGGAATAAGGTATTGCCAACACCTCTAACAGTTGCTCAAATCAATTTTCACAAGCCTGATATAAAACTACTTTACATCAATGTAAGAAGAGGATTATAATGATGTTAAAAAAGAATGTATAGTGTGCCTTTTTTCCTAACACCATCTCAAAAGGGCTTGCGCTGTACCTTCCAACACCTTTTTATCCCAGCTGCTGTGCATGGGAAAATGGGTGTGTAGTTAGGCTTACACACTGAGCTACTGGAAAGTAAAAAAGAACGGTGTAATAATCCATTTTGCACTGATTTCAGGAGGAAGAACTTCATTTTCTGTAGAGATATATGTCTGATCAGTTTTATAGTCCTAAAATAATTTTCTTTCATTATAAGAAAAAACATAGTAACTGTCATTATGTGGAATATAGGAATAACATTAAAATAACCCCAAAACCTAAGTAATCCCAAATAATAACATTCTCAGGGCAGCACAGTATCAGCACGTGGGTGGCATGACAACAGTTATGAAAATTACTTCCCTTTTTTATTGTTTTTAATATATTGTATGTTTTCAGTTACCTGCTTAAAAGTACACACCAAGAACATATTTCGACTTTATCTGTTCACAATTACAATTTTTCAAACATAATATTTTATATTACAGTCCCTCAAAGCTAAATGTATGGGATAAATAATGTTTATTCACCAAGCTGAATATTAAATTGCAATCTGTAAATTATTTTTGACCCCCCAAAAAAGCACAAAATTTAACTTCTGAACACATACACTCAACATTTTCACTGACTGACAGCACTGCAAAACTGTATTTCAAGTCACTTTCCAAAATGCTGTTTCATCATTTTATCAGGAAACAATAGGATTAGCATTAAATCGTATCTTCTGCTGTGTTGATGAAAGATTTATTTGAATATATCTAAGAACATATAAATAACCAGTTGCTTACGATGGTCACAATCTCATTTGTAAAGGAAATTTAGAGCAGTGTTACAATTCTTCATATGAAATTTCATTTTGTGTTCTGTAAATCAATACATTTTAAATTATTTTGCAGGCTACTTAATATTATAAAAATAACTGTTGCACCTCAAAATTCTTACCAAATTCTGACTTTTAATAAATGATTATGTATAATCTTACCTCTTTTCATTGTCACCTGCTGCTAAAGTTGACAGCAGGGAAAGGTTTATCTTTCTGAACACTACTGGCATCATTCAGCCATTGTCACAACAGAACAGTTAGTACACTTTTATTTTCCCATATCTTGATCACAATTGTCTATCTAGTCAATAAACTACTGCAATATGCTGGAAATTTTTAATACATATACCTGATACACACTATGTCCTATTCAGTCTATAAAAGCTTAACTAAAGATATTGATAAGCATAATTTACGTTTGCTCAAACTTTCTAATTTTATATGTTTTTTAATTCCAGTTCATGCACTTAACGCTCTAGACTGCATTCAGTGTATACACCATTATGGTAAGCACATTGGCATGCACAGGCAATACAAGAATAAATTATAATTAATCCCATAGACAACCAAAAAAGGTGAAGCTGCATCATGCAATGAAACCACAGCTTGGCCTGGGCTGCCATGCAGAAAAAAACCTACATCAATGAGTCTGCTGTACGGCTCCTAGGTAAGAGTTGATATGAAAGAGGCGAGTTATTTCAGCAATGAAGTCACAAGCTGAAAATGTTTATACTACTGTAAACAAAATACTGTACATAGCACCAGTGTTACTCAGGGCGGGGGGGGGGGGGGGGAAA
>NW_009602131.1:24362-29556 GCF_000690535.1 Cariama cristata
TGCTTGTAGAGGAGGACAAAAAGGATGAGAAAGAGGAGGAGGAGGAATTACAAATTACAGTAACAAGTCTGAAATCTAATCAGTCCTTTTTAAAAAGCATTTTGTTATTTCATTCAAAATAATCGCATTTGAACCATCAAAGCAAACCTGAATTTTCAATGTATTTTGCAAAAAAACATGGATGAAATAATGAGATACAGGGTAATTTCAAAGTGTCCATAGTGTTCAGTAACTGATGAATAACTGAAGATAATAAACACAAAGGTATGTAAAGGTGAATTTTTCAATGCAGTGCACAGGATCTAAACCACACAAATTCCACTGATTTGAAAGCATAATGTATTGGACTGAATGAATATGGGTAATGTAAGGGATGCATTGATATGAGTGATTTATTCAGCCACCTTTTGCTGCTTTTCTAGTAAAAGACATTTTTCTGCTGAATAAAAAAAGGTTTTTTTGCAGAAATTGTGATAATACTGAATTGCCTTTACCTTACCTTCACAGTTGTTCTGAATGTAAAAATGTGACCTGAATAATAGGGTAACTGTTTTAAGGCATGTATCTTAGGCTCAGTACTTCATAGCTTGATTCCAGTCAGCTCAGAGAAAAATAGTTGACCAGGTAATTTATTTCAATGCAACACTCACATAAGAGATCCTATCCTGCGATGAAAAAAGTATGATTCTGTAACACTATAACATATCATTACGTGTGTTCCATTACAAAAAGATTCGTTCCATGTTTTTCAATAGGTATGCTGGTTTTGAGCGATTTTTCTTAATTATCCTTACTTGTAGGTGGTCACTCTATTTTTATCACGTTCCCCAATATAACAACTAATTATGCAGGGCAGCAATTCAGGGAACATAAAAAATAGTTTTATCAAGAAAACTAAAATTTCATTTACTGTATGAAGTTTTTAATAGAAGCTATTGTTGTTCCAGTTGAGAACAATTGCTTTTAGTATCGCTGTTTTTATATGTAGATAACTTTTTGAAATATTAATCTTTTTATTTAGCAAATTGCCACAGAAATTTAGATCAAAATAAAATTAGCTTAATCGACAGAAGAAATTATTTTCTGGCTTCTTGAAATTGCTCAGAAGATCTGCAGAAAAACCTGTCAGCACCTTTTGAATTTGACAGGTTAAAAAAATTTCCATATTCCAGTTATAAAACCTCCAATCGTACTATTCTTAAATACTGAAATACACATTCTTTTTCCAGCCAAACACTTTCATCCTCTTCATATGGACAGAACTTACAGTCATTACTCGTACCACTTTTGGTCACTATGTGCTACTTAACAAGGCTAGTAGGGTGTTTTCTTAATTGCATATTAAAGATGTGAACATCTTCCTGGATGTACACGTATGCACTTACAAACTGTTGCACTGTGCATGCAAATGCTATCAACTAGGAAGAAGGTTACCAAGTCAAGATAGATTTAAGCACTGCTGACAAAGACAGCAACCTAGTAAATTGTTTAAGGCAAGCAGATGAGGAGCCCAAAAATTTAGAAATTGAACTTGCAGACTTCCAAAGTGTTCCATCCAAATAAGTACTGTACAGTCAGTCATAGGAATTACAGCATACACAGTATGTACTATAACATCTATGTACGTATCAAAACATAAATTATACATATTATGTATTTATACTTTCCCATTGTTGTGGAAATAGATTATTTTATCTTTTCTTACTTAAACTTTTCTTGGCAAAAGATAAAAGAGTCCTTATATTTATTCTTAATAAAAATAATACACAGGTAATTCTTCATCTATCATGACAGAAAAGTCCTCAAGATGCTGACAGAACACAGAGCTGACCTTAGTTCTACAATCTCATCACTCTGAATATGAATGTAACAATGTAAAAACAAAATGAGAAGAATCATATCCTTGGTATCTGCTACTAATGCAGTAGAGGATGATAGAAGTTACAACTGTAAGGATCTCTGAGGATCAGGTTAAATTACAGTTTATCACACATCTTCACAACAGTTTATTGTCCTGTGAACAGTGATGTTTGCTATAAAACCGTCTAGTCTTGAGAGTTCAAATTATTAGGTTCAAGAAGAGATTCAAGCCTTCTGTTTTGAGACTGTTGCTATGAACCACCTTCATGTTAGAAAAGTTTCTCTGCTTCAGCTGGGGAGAAGCTATCAAACTCGTTAATTTCCCAACAAGCTAAAATGGCACCCTTTTGGTGTAGCCCAAAAGCCGTAACTAACTCTATGTAGTTCATACAAGTCTGTTGCAAATTATAAATTCTAATCACTGTGAAGGATATTGTACTGTTGAAACTAAATGACCAGAGCCATCAAATTTAACTAAATTTCTGGGATATTTTGCCTTGGAGTTCAATTCCTTCCAATTCCTGAATATTAAATTCTTTTTAATAAATCAACTACTGGCAAAGTTTAGCCTGGCAAATCAGGGCATCTGATTCTAGGTTTTCTATTTTCTCCTAGGCATCCTATGATGCACAGCAAAGAAACCAAATGAGTTAAACTACAGTCTCAACATGGTAAATATTTCTGCTTATATACTTATATTTCCAGTAGATTATTCATGTACAGAGTTAAGCACATTGGATGGAGCCTTGTGTAAAGTGACCAAAAATACCATCAAATTCTTCAACTGGTAGGAATACCATAAAATTAACTGATCCAACCCACTCACTAAAGAAAGCTTAGTTGCATTCAGAGCCTTTTTGTCTAACCTGTTCTGAATACTCGCATGAACAAAGATTTCAAATCTCTACATAGCTTGTTTCAATGTTCCATAGCTCTCAAAAATACAGAAAATCCTAATCATTATTAGTATCAATAATTAATAATAAGCTTTAATCTTTATTATTCTTATTGCTCTTCTGTTTTGAAGAAAATGTTTATGGCAAGAAGAATTTCTCCCTCTGAATTCAGAGGGAACTTTCTAACATGTTGAAGTCCTGGTGTTCACTTAATTTCAGCACATCTAAGTTTCCAGAATCAGAAGAGAACACTGAATTACCAAGCTGTTGTCATTTTTTTTTGCTTAAGTTTGCTAAAACTAAAGGTTGATATTTTTAAGAAATCTAATGATTGAAGCTCCTGAGTGCTTTTGAAAAATTCAATTCATTACATAGAATCACAGAATCGATTTGGTTGGAAGAGACCTCTGGGATCATCGAGTTCAACCTTTTCCCCAACACCACCATGTCTAGTACACCATGGCACTAAGTGCCATGTCCCGTCTTTTCTTAAACACCTCCAGGGATGGCAACTCCACCACCTCCCTGGGCAGCGCATTCCAATGCCTAACGACCCTTTCTGTGAAGAAATGCTTCCTAATTTGTAGCCTGAACTTCCCCTGGTGCAGTTTGAGACTATGCCTGTCACTAGTTGCCTCGGAGAAGAGGCCAACCTCAGCTTTGCTACAACTTCCTTTCATGTAGTTGTAGACAGCAGTAAGATCTCCCCTCAGCCTCCTCTTCTCCAGGCTGAACAACCCCAGCTCCCTCAGCCACCCCTCACCAGACTTGTGCTCCAGACCCTTCACCAGCTTTGTTGCCCTCCTCTGGACTTCCTCCAGCACCTCAATGTCTGTCTTGAAATGCGGGGCCCAAAACTGAACACAGTACTCGAGGTGTAGCCTCACCAGTGCCGAGTATAGAGGGACAATCACTTCCCTAGTCCTGCTGGTCACACTATTCCTGATACAGGCCAGGATGCCATTGGCCTTCTTGGCTACCTGGGCACACTGCTGGCTCATGTTCAGCTGGCTGTCAACCAGCATCCCCAGGTCTTTTTCCGCTTGACCACTTTCTAACCACTCTTCCCCCAGCCTGTAACACTGCATGGGGTTTTTGTGGCTGAAGTGTAGGACCTGGCACTTGTTCTTGTTGAACCTCATCCCGTTGGTCTCAGCCCATCTACCCAGCCTGTCCAGGTCTCTCTGCAGGGCCTTCCCACCCTCCAGCAGATCAACACTCTCACCCAGCTTGGTGTCATCTGCAAATTTATTCAGGCTGCCCTCAATCCCCTCGTCCGGATCACCTATGAAGATGTTAAACAGCACTGGCCCCAAAACTGAGCCCTGGGGAACACCGCTAGTGACTGGCCACGAACCGGATTTAGCTCCGTTGACCACAACTCTCTGGGCCCGGCCATCCAGCCAGTTTTCTACCCATTGAAGAATCCACCTATCTAAGCCACGAGCAGCCAATTTACTTAGAAGGATGCTGTGGGAGACCATGTCGAAGGACATATTCTGTACTCTAGGAAATGTATATGAAAGTGTCAATATTTTTCTATACATTGCCTTTTTCTATGCACATTGTATTAACATTTTCTTGTTCTTAGTCAGATATGCCGTTAAAGTGAAATCACAATTCAACAAAGGTACAATAAAGACATAATTAAGCATTCATCCTTATTTTCCTAAACCTAGAAAGAACAAAGACAAAACATTCAAGCTCACTGCATTTAAAATTAAAGAATTATATCAATGAGACTAATAAATATTTACTATGTAAGGTGGTACATATTGCTTCAAGAAGAAATTTGACAAAACACATCAATTTAATAAAAAGTATAAATTGCTAGGAAAAATAGTCAAGAGATAATTTCACTGATATTTCACTAGTATTCACTGAAAATTAGCTTAGTCATAAAATGAATTTAGAAAAAATAGCAGACTATGGATAATCTATTTTCCCTATGACAGAAGCACTTAAGCCTGACAATTAAAATGAAGATTTGCAACAATTGTGCAATAAGCAACCTGTACTCTTAACACAGAAAACATCCAACAATCACTATTATTGAATTTTCATTATATCACGTGGTATAATAGCAATAAAATGATTGTAAAACATCATTGTCACAGGAGTTTTTGCTTTGGAAAATAAGTAGCCAGCAAAGGAGGTCACTATCTGTTATCTCTATATTCCATAATAGAGAATAGAGGCTTACTCTTCAATTCGAATCTATCAAATTATTTTAATTATTTAATGGAAAGCTAAAATTATTTTTAAAATATTCACATAATTTAAAACAACAGAGATTTGCTCCACAGTTGCTTTTCCAAAATATGAAGATCTCATTTTTATTCTGATATTCCACACCATCAGAATAAAATTCTGTATTATAGCATTCTATATTTATCTATACATGTTATAGAATTCTATATATATATATTCTATATTTA
>NW_009602132.1:0-4038 GCF_000690535.1 Cariama cristata
TACGACTACGAGGGCTACAACTACCTGGAGTACAACGCGGACCTTTTCCAGGCCATCACAGGTGGGAGCCGTGCGTGCTGTGTCCAGTCTGAAGAGTTGGGGACAATCCTGGGGGGTCGCAGTCCCCAAAGACCCGGGGTGGTGTGTCCCCGAGGAGCGCAAATGCCATCCTAAGTTTCACTAGGAGGAGTGTGGCCAGTAAGTCACAGGATGTGTTTGCCTGCACTCGGTACTGGGGGTGATGCCCAGGAATCCCCCAAACTCCAGAGGGGTATGGGAAAATAGGAGAGGGGCCAGCAGAGGCTCACCAGGACGCAAGGGTGGGAGGCTGAGGATGGCCACTCTGTCTCCAGAGAGCAGCGCAGCCCCACCACCGATCACGTAGAGGTGGGCAACCACCACCCTTGAAGGTTTCCACCACTGAAAAGCTGGCAACAGCCTCACTGCAAGCAGGAGGTTGGCGGGGAGACCCCTCCAGGTCCTGTCCACCAGCCCTTGGGTGACCACAAGCAGTGACACGAGGTTTTTCTCCACCAGATCACTACATGCAGGTGCTGAGCTGCAAGCAGGGCTGTGTTACGGAGCTGGCCTCGCAGCCCGGCCGGGAGAAGCCTTTGGAGGATTTCCTGCCCTCGCACTTCAACTACCTGCAGTTTGCCTACTACAACAGTAAGCAGCTCGTTGCCCCGTCCTCCATTTGCCATCAGCGCTGGATGTTGTGCTCTGCATGGACTGTTCTTCACGGGCAGAGGTCATAGATTTGTAGAATGGTTTGGGTTGGGAAGGAACCTTCAAAGATCATCTAGTCCAACACAAAATGCAGGGACATCTTGCACTAGATCAGGTTGCTCAGACCCCCATCCAACCTGACCTTGAACACTTCCCATGATGGGGCATCCACAGCTTCTCTGGGCAACCTGTTCCAGTGTCTCGCCACTCTCATCACAGAAAATGTCCTTATGGCCAACCTAAACCTACTCTCTTTCAGTTTAAAACTGTTGCCCCTTCTCCTGCCACTACAAGCCTTGGCAAAAAGTTGTCCCCATCTTTCTTGTAAGCCCCCTTTATGTATGGAAAAGCCGCAATAATGTCTCCCCAGAGCCTTCTCGTCTCCCGGCTCAACAGCCCCAGCTCTCTCAGCCTTTCTTCACGGAGGCGTTCTCTCCCTCTGACCATTTTTGTGGCCCCCTCTGGACCCACTCTAACAGGTCCGTGTCCTCCTTGTGCTGTGGACCCCGGAGCTGGATGCCGTGTTCCAGGTGGGATCTCATGAGAGCGGAGTGGAGGGGAGCATCACCTCCCTGAACCTGCTGCCCACGCTTCTTCTGATGCAGCCCAGGATACTCTCGGCTTTCCGGGCTGCGAGCGCACATTGCCGGGTCATGTCCAATTTTTCGTCCACCAGTATCTCCAAGTCCTTCACCGCAGAGCTGCTCTAAACCCATCCATTCCCCAGTGGAGGACCTTCCTACACTCGACCTTGTTGGACTTCATGAGGTTCACACAGGCATGCTCCTCCAGCCTGCAGTGTTCTGCGGGAGATCTGGATCTCGCTGCGCCTGGCTGCAGTAACCCTCCACATCGCTTTAGATGCTCAATTCCCAGGCAGCTTCGCTTTCCAAGTGAAACAACAGCCTAGAGAAGCTTTTTTTCCCTCCTGCCAGCTATCCACCTCTTGCTCCAAACCACAGAGGCACCCTCCCCCTCCAGAACAGTTAGTTATAACCCAGGCAAATATACTCAGTTTTATTTTACTTTTTATTCACCTCCTTAGAAAAATCTAAACTGTTTCGGTGCAGATTTCTCCAAAAGGAAGGGAGAAAAAAAAAAAATTAAGCCCAAGGATTGAAAAGCAGCGATCCTTTGCATGGAAGTGGGTCAGGGTGCTGAAGTGGCTGAAAATTGCAGGTTAGCCTGGAAGTGGTTGGGTCTTGCTGCCTGGAAATAGGCTTCAGGATGTTTTCCAAGCAGTGGCCCTGATTTCTGGTGAGGTGATTTCTGGAGGCAGGAGAGTGCCTCGGACTCTTAATTTTGCCTTTTTGACAGCAGTCATCTTTGCTCCAGCGTCTCTGCCCTACTTGAAAGACCCTTTGGAGAACAAGAAGGACTTTCTCTCTTGTTTCTCCTCAGTATCCGTGTTCACTCTGTCCCTGATGCGCTTGGGCGTGCTGTTAACAGCTCTGTTTTCTTTGCAGATGGGAATTATGAAAAAGCCATTGAATGCACCAAAACCTATTTGCTCTTCTTCCCAAACGATGAGGTGATGAACCAGAATTTGGCCTACTACACCGCCGTCCTGGGGGAAAACCTGGCAGGACCCATCCAACCCCGAGAGGTGAGCGACCCGCTGGGTTGAGCCATTGCAGAGACAGCTTCGCCCCTCCCTGGGGACCTCTGCAGAGGTTTTGGGGTCTGCTCTGGTCCAGCCATGCTTCGGTGGCAAGGTGGAGAGGAACGGATAGATGCAAGACCCAACAAGCTGGAAAATAGCCAAGAGACTGAAAAACATCACTGGCAAAATGTCTTTGGCCAAGTGGAGGCTTGATGGCTTACACGAATGGACCAGCTCTTGGGGAAAGGTCTGCGAGAGGCAGACGGACAGACTTTTTAGGAGGATCTGAGCCCACCTCTGCTACGCACTTGCACAACTGAAGTGAAATTGCTTAAAAAGGAGAGGATTTGGCTTCAAAATAGCTGGATCTGGATGCTCAGGTGCTGCCTGGAAGGTGGTCGGCAGGGACGGAGGTCTCTGCCCCACCTCAGCTGGAGCAGGGAAGGGAATCGGCTTCTAAAGAGCTTCCTGCAGGAGGGACACGCATGTGCCCCTGCCTCCCCCGTCCTCTCCCCAGGGCTTGGTCCACACGGGACAGGGAAGTTCATGCGGGATGGGGAAAGCCACTTGCTTCCCAGCTGCCAGAGGGACCGGGAGACCAGGGCTGCGGGTCTGGAGCAAGGACTGCGGGAATGATGTAAACCTGCGCCCTCCTGCCCTCGCTCGGGGTCTGTCCACAGCCCTCGTGCTGTGCCCTCACCCTGTGCCTCTGCCCCTCGCCGCAGGAGATCCAGGCGTACCGCCAGCGGAGTCTGATGGAGAAGGAGCTGCTCTTCTTCAGCTACGACGTCTTCGGCATCCCCTTTGTGGACCCGGTGAGTGGTGCTGGACCAAGCTGGATGCGGTGGCCAGATGGAAAGGGGATGAGGGGTCTGCATCCCAGCCGGACCTTCGTCCAGTTCCTGATGTTGTTCTCCTGGCTGCAGGACACATGGACACCCGAAGAAGTGATCCCAAAAAGGCTGCGAGAGAAACAAAAGTGAGTGCTCGCCCAAGCTGATGGCCAAGCCTACCCAACGGGAGGACTGACGGGACGTACCCCGCTTCCTCCGTGGGGTGTGGTGCCATGGAGCTGCTGACAGGGAGGGGTTTTGTTGTTGGGGCTGGAAGAGGCTGCTGGAGGGCAGAACTTTGCTCCCCATCAGCCCTTGGGGTGGTGGGGTTGGGTAGGTCATCCCAAGCAGCTCCGGGTGAGGGATGCGTTGAGATGAGTCTCTCCAGCCTTGGGCTTCGTCACCGGCCCCTGGAGACAACTTGTCCTGGTGCCCCTCGTTCCCGACACGGGGACAACGGGGCGGTGGAGCTGATGGCTGCCGCATGCCCAGGGCGGAGCGGGAGACGGCGGCGCGCATCTCGGAGGAGATCGGCAACCTCATGAAGGAGATCGAGACGCTGGTGGAGGAGAAGGCCAAGGAATCTGCTGATATGAGCAAGTTCATCCGAGAAGGTGCAGGGGGCCGGGCTGGGAGGTGGGACGGGGACCTCCGTGTCCCCTGCTGCCAGCTCGCAGTCCCTCCACGTGGGTGGTGGCAGGACCACAGCTTCCCCCAGCGCTGTACCCCAGGGTTGGTGGCACCCATCCCTGTGTCCTCCTGATCCCGTTTGTGCCACAGGTGGCCCCTTGGTGTACGAAGGAGCCAGCGTCACCATGAACTCCAAGACCCTGAATGGCTCCCAGCGTGTCGTGGTGGACGGAGTCCTTTCCG
>NW_009602132.1:4084-4797 GCF_000690535.1 Cariama cristata
GGGTCCGGGAGGGTCCCATCCTGCGGCTCGGAAGTCAGACCGGTAATGCCAATTGGATTTTGCAGGCAGCTGCCTCGGCCGGGGACGGCTATCGTGGGAAGACGTCCCCTCACACTCCCAGCGAGACCTTCTACGGCGTGACTGTCCTCAAGGCCCTCAAGGTTAGGGTGGCTGCGGGAAGAGGGGGGAAACAAGCTGTGGAGAGAAAGGAGGGGGGGTCTGAGGGCAGGCACCTGCCCGTGGTTGCCCAGCCCGCCCGGGGCTGAGCCCATGTCCCGTCCGACCCCCGCAGCTGGGCCAGGAGGGCAAGGTGCCCCTGCAGAGTGCCTACCTCTACTACAACGTGACGGAGAAGGTGCGGCACATGATGGAGTCCTACTTTCGCCTGGAGGTCCCGCTCCACTTCTCCTACTCCCACCTGGTGTGCCGCACGGCCATCGATGGTGAGCACGGCCTCGGAGGAGCACAACCTGAGGAGAAGGGAGTCTCCTTCAGCCTCTTGTCCTGTCTGGGTCCTCTCCGACAGCTGGGGCGGTCTGGTCTTGGACCTTTCCTTGGAGATCTCCTTGCTGCTCTCTAACCTGCTCGTTTTCCCAAAAGGAAGGTGTGGGGAGCTTGTCCCTAAGCCCGGCTTGGGAAGATGAGCAGGTCTGTTGGGGGGTCCTCTCCAGCCGGCCAGGTGGCTTTACGCCATACAGGGTTTCGGCACTCGG
>NW_009602132.1:4809-6860 GCF_000690535.1 Cariama cristata
GAGAGGCTGTCTGGAGGGCCGTGGAGATGCCGTGGGACAAGTCAACTGAGGCTTGCACCACCCGAATGGCCTCTCGCGGTCCGTGCTGCAGCGAGGGGAAGGGCTTTAGGCTACGGGTGACTTTCTTGTCACCTCCAAGCACGTGACACTTGGGGACAGACCCCGGTCCCGCAGGGACAAAGGGGTCCTGACGTGCCTGGTCTCGTTGCACCCTAGAGAAGCAAGAAGGCCGGAGTGACAACAGTCACGAGGTGCACGTGGACAACTGCATCCTCAACGCGGAGGCCCTGGTGTGCGTGAAGGAACCTCCAGCCTACACCTTCCGGGATTACAGGTATTGCTGGTGTCTGTCAGCCAGAGCTTCCCCACCTGAGGGCAGTGGCCTGGTGGCCCCTGGGTTGGGAGGAGCACAGGGTGGGAGGACAACCCAGCCTGGGCTCTCTGCCCCTGGCTCTTGCCGTGGTGTTGGGGGCGATGGTTGTCACCTCCGCTTGTCCCCTGCTTCCTTTAGTGCCATCCTCTACCTCAACGGGGACTTTGAAGGGGGAGCTTTCTACTTCACCGAGCTGGATGCCAAGACCGAGACCGTAAGTGGCCCAGCTCCTGGAGCATCCACGTGCAGCAGCAAACCCCGCTCCTGCCTTCTGGCCCCGTCCCCTGGGGAAGTCCCCCGTGCCACCGCAAGGGATGAACTTGGGCTGGGGGGGGACCAACTCACCCCCTTGCCCACCGGGTGCATCCTGACCGGGGTCTCGCATCCATCGCAGGCGGAGGTTCAGCCGCAGTGTGGGCGTGCCGTCGGCTTCTCCTCCGGTTCAGAGAACCCCCACGGGGTGAAAGCCGTGACCAAGGGCCAACGCTGCGCCATCGCCCTCTGGTTCACCCTGGACCCTCGACACAGCGAGCGGGTAAGGTCCCTCCCCGGCAGCAGGTGGGTTTTTCTGGGGGGACAATGGCCATGCTCATCCCTGTGGGTCTGCCCTGCAGGAGCGCGTGCAGGCGGATGACCTGGTGAAGATGCTTTTTGGCACGGAAGAGGGGGATTTGCTGCGGGAACCGGAGCCAGAGCAGGAGAAACCACCAGCTGCCGTCACCGTGGGGAAGGACGAGCTGTGACGTCCCACGGGGACCAGGACGTCCCTGCTGGGACCAGCGACACCAGCGTTGCAGCTTCAGGCTGCTCAGCCGTGGGGCTGCCTGACGGGACCCCCTCCTCTGCCCCATCCGACATGGGATGGGAAATTGGGGGATGCCCTGTGCCACCCCTACGGCATCCAGCATTCCTCCTGCGGAGCTGGCCGGGGGGGTATCACGGAGACTCTGGGGGGGTGACATGGGGGACAAGGGAGGGATGCTCTTTTAGAGATGAGGACCTGGTGCCACGGTAGCAGACACGTGCCTTTCGGCTTGGCGGAACCTGCGGCTATTTAAGTGCCTTCTGCAGAAAATGGGTGAATAAAGGCAGGGTTTTTTAAGGTGTCGTTTGTGGAGTGGGGGGTTGGAGGCTGCTGGTCCCCCCCCAGCACCCTTGGCTGTCATCTGGCATCAGGACGCGTCCTTCCCTCCTTGCAAACGTTTACCCGAGGGTTTTGCAGCCCTGCAACCCCGGGAAGGTGTTTTTTGGGGGACAAGGGGGACTTCTTGTGGGGCAAGCATGTCCCATAGCTGCCAGGGGATTTTTGGCAGGGGTGATGCAACCCCCAGCAGAGCCCCGCAGCATCCCCAGGAGCCCGCTCCCGCAGCGTGGGAAGGGACCCGCGTGGTCAGGGAGGAGGGAACCGTCCTTGAACAAGAAGGACATTGAGCGCGGTGGCACCCCTGAACAGGGCATCGAATTGTTCCCGCGGGTGTCCGGCCCCGGCCATTACCATAACCATCCGGGGAATGTGAGTAAATAAATCCTGCCCAACGCAGCCGCAGCCGGGCACCCCCGTAATGTTTGGAGAGGGCGTAGGGCAGGTCCTGTTCACCATCGGGGTGGGAGCGGGGGTCCTGGGGGATGGTTTCTCCGGTATGAACGGATGGTCCTGCTGGTGGTCGCCCACCATCCC
>NW_009602133.1:0-22892 GCF_000690535.1 Cariama cristata
TTTTTTTTTTTTTCATTTTGGTCTTTAGGCTGTGGATCTGTTCTAAATGAAAAAGGTGAAGTAGAAATGGATGCCATTATCATGGATGGAAAAAACTTAGACTCTGGAGCAGTATCTGCGGTTAAATGTATAGCAAACCCAATAAAACTTGCTCGGCTTGTCATGGAAAAGGTATGCTGAATATGTACTTGAGCATGAAACATTTTTTCCCTTAAAATTTCATTGAGTATATTGATACACTTGAATGGTGGTATTTGTGTAGTGCTTTAAAGCAGGAAAGAAGGGAGAAATGGGTGGTAGTGTTTGGAAACTATGGTCGTGGCCATGAAGGACTTTTATTTTAAGGAGTTTTAAGAAGTATTTCTTAAAAATAGCATTCTAAGGAAACATAAGTTCTGCCATGCAGTGGGAAGCTGAAGGGGAAATTGGCCTACACATGCCTATCTCCTGTAGCTCCGCAGCTGGTGTTCAAGCTTTTAGGAGGTTTTTTGTTCATTTGTTTTTTGAAGAGCTTTTATGCTGTCACCGAGTCTTCCACTTGATCTTGCAAGATTAAAGTTGGATAATATACTGTTGACTTTGCAATGATATGGAACTGAATTAAATGACCCAGTAACACATTTGGCCATGTAACGCAGTCTTATGTTGCTTTAGGTAGCCTTCTCCATTGTGACCTAATCAGATGGTAGCCTTAGTGCAAAGTGGTCATCTTCCAGCAGTAGGCGATAACATTAGTGCTATGAGATGGTGACACATTTTCCAAGAGAATCAAACTTATCAGGGCAGCAAAATGATTATTACTTTACCTTCTTTGTAAAATCAATCCCACCTTACTCCACTAAAAAGGCCCTCTAATATCTGCCACCGCGGACTTCTCTCTTTTTGGATCAGGATTGAGTAGGTAATTTGTGTGATATGTACATCTGTTTTATTAGACTGTGACAGTGATCAAAAAGCTTGTACTGTCTTTGGAGTTTACATTTTTCATCCTGCTAGTGCAGCTGCCCCATTGTTAAAAAGGGTTCATATTTGCAAAAACACTTACTAACAAGGAGAATTTATGTTTCATTAACCTTTTGAAGTGACTTTTGAGGAAACAAAACCTCTTTTAGTGATCTGTAAAGATGACTGAAATTTAATTTGTCCTCAACAGACTCCAAAGAAGGTAGGAATTATTTTTGCACTTAACTGGAGGATAGTTCTGCTTTTAAAATCAGAACTTTTCATTAAAGTATTTAATATAAACACTTAAGTGAAATGTACGTCTACTAGAAAACAATGTTAAAACTTGTGATGAATAAGTTTTTTGTTCTTTCATATGGGTTTTATTCTGTCATTTAGCTAGAACAAATAAGTATAGGTGGTAGACAGCTTCACAAGACCAAATTTTTCAAAATTTGAGAATGTGAGTGGAAGGTTGGAGGAGAGGTGTCTTCTTCTAGCATGTTGGGGGGAATGTTATATTTTTTCTTTTTTTTCTTTTTGCCGATAACTTCTTTTCATGCCCATTGTTCAGTTCATATTCCAGAATCACTGATTTTGTTGTTGTTGTTGTCTTTGCTGTAACAAAGTCCCATTTAAGTCAACAAGAGTAAAGCCAAAACACCACTGTTGGTTTTTGAGAACATAACTTTCCAAAGTGTTTTTTCAAAACCAAAACAAAAAACCCTCTCCTTTGTCCTTCTTGTCTATTATAAAGTCTTTCTCATCATTGTCTGGTGCTTCTGTTGTTCAAAAATGTTGAGGCTAAATTTGAAAGGCAATCATAAAGTTCATCTGTACAGGACCAAATATAATGGTGTAGCCATCAAAACATGAAATTTCCTGATAAAGTGTATTACTCTTTGCCCAGATGAGAAAAAAATCTGTGTAGATGACAAAGTTCAAATGTAAATGTTGGCCTGAATTGCTTGATGTATCTTCAGGTGAGTTTCTGCTGCTTCTCCGTCAGGTATTGTAAATGGGAATACCAGCTGATGTTTCTCTTCTGTTCATCTTGGACAGGAATTTGGGGACACGAGCCTAGGCTATTTCAGAATGTATTTTGTTTTGGTTTACTGTGCATCATTAAAAATATTTTTAATTCTCTGACCCGGTGTAATAAGACTGTAGTTTTCCTAGAGTCCTAAGCATGTTAGGATGCTTATTTCCTAGTGGTTTTGAGATGCCTCCCACCTTTAAGGCATTTTGAAACGTGCAGCTCCCAAACCCACTCAAATCAACCACAGCTCCCCTCCCCACCTGCTTGTAGTTTTCTGTATTTCCCTGGCTGTTGTGGAACAGTGTGGGCTCCATCTGGTGGCCGGAGAAGCGCTTCTGGATCGCTGTTGGGCACATGTGTCCTGTGTGCCCTCCCGTTCTCGCTGGGCTCAAGCTTGTCCAAATGCACAGGGTAGAAGAAAGGAGGGCAGCAGAATAATTTCAATTCGTGATTTTCTATGCTATTGAACACGGCAGCCTCTGGAGATGGAAGGCTTTTAGTACGTTAACTAATTCAACAAATCCTTGAAACAATAGTTAAATTCCTGTTGAATTATTCCTGTTTGTAGTGAACAAAAATAGAACGATACATCAAAATGGCGCCTTTTTTTTCTTTTCTTTTTAAATGGGGTGTGTAATCCCCCTCACCTCCAACACTTCATTAGATGGTCATCTCGTGAACATCAGGGCACTGGTTCATTGGTATACGTAAACTGTGTATATGTTTTCCCCTACTATATCATCCAGCCCTTTACATTAGACAAAAGAGAATTTAGCTTAGAACATAGACTTCTCAAGGCAAAGACGTAAACTTTTGCTGCGCTCTGCACGCTGCCAGGATTATTAAATAAAGAACAGTGATGGTCTGAATTTCAGGCCAGCTGCAGAAATTTGGGGGATTTTCTTTTCCTTGTTTCCCATGAAATAAATTAACTAAACTTGCCAGGATTTGTTGTTTGTTAGTAAGGTCTCTGGAATATTTTTTTTTTTTGTCCTTTTGGATTACTGTGTATAAATGTGTCCCAGAAAAATTAGGCACTTAAGAAAGTTACTAAACATATTCATGAAACTGTCAAAGAAGGATGAAACAGAAAAATGTACTTTTGGGTTGTTTGGTAATGTTCTACCAGCTCTTTTGATTGACAAGATATATTGAAGAGGGGGAAAAAAAAATCAAATTCTCCTTAAGATATCTTCTTTTCAGGGTGGACTGCAAAAAAAAATTAAAAAAAAAACCACAAACACAAAAAACCCCCTGTCATAGAGCCTTATTCCTCTATATGCAAGTATTTCTTGCCCCTTGCAGAGGGGGTCAGTATTGCTCAAAGAAATTGGCTTTCAAGTCTAAGAACACTAGCTTTGTTAGAAATAGGTAGGTCTTTTATTGTCTGCTCACATCACTTAGCATGTAAGCCTGTTGTCCGCTCTTTCACATACACAGGGGACTTCTTCCTTGTAAGCCTTATTCTTGTTCCCTAAAGCAATACTCTCATGAATTGAAGACTTAACTTGTCAATAAAAAGGCATTTAAATTTTCAAAAATGTTTGATGTCAGGGCCACAACATCAGGAATGTTTCTAAAGTGCAGTCACATTTCCCGCTTCTGTAACTATCTGAAGTGGTTAGTGTAGAGGCTGTAACAGGCTTAAATAGAGATCGATGTCCGTGGTTTGGACATCGATCCAAACCTTTGAAAACCTTTGAAAGGTTTTCAACCTTTGAAAACAATGCAGTGCTATGGGTTGGTCATGGTAGTGCTTGCTTGTCATTGCTTTAGAAATCAACAGAAGTTGATGGTCTGCAACGTCTGAAAAATCTGAAGTTTTGAGACTGTAAATGTCCTGCAGAATGCAGTGTGATGCAGAAGTACCCAACCTCTGGTGTCCTCGCTTCAGGCTGAGCCAAGTTATTTGCCCCTACAAGGCTCTGCAGGCCTGCTGCCTCCAGCATCACGGGGTTCTGCTGTTTGGACCTCAGCCGGTACCTGCGTGCTGGGCTGCTGCATGGACGTAAGAGCTTGCTTGAAGTTAGGTGCTGTGCTCTGAAATGGCTCCACGCTATATCGTCAGACCACCGCTCCTCTGAAACCTTCCTAGGCTCTGATGAGCAATTAACAGCTGTGTAGCAGTCCAACAAGTTGATGCTTATTTTTGGACACAGATTTAAAAAAACAAAAAATTAATCATATTTTAGAGCTCCTACTAAAGTATAAGGATTAATGAAACAAATTTATCTGGCAAGTTTCTCTAAAATATGAATTAACCGAGCTGTACAGACTTTGAAGCATGGATGGAACTAAGATTGTGGACTTAAAATCTGGTCTAAGTGCTTTGCTAAATAAAGGAATCAAAATAGAGCTTCTGCAAATGTTGCTAGAGAGCAAAGATTTTTTGGTCAAACCCATTAGAACAGTATTCTGTTCTTAAATTTGAAATTCTGGGTCTATAAGATTAGCAGCTAGTTGAAAGAAATATTTAAAATAAAATGATTCACTAAAGAAACACTTTATGATATTTACATTTTTTTGTTATTTTACAAGGTATAATGCCTTCAAACAGAACAGGAATTTGTTTAACATTATTTCCTTCTCAGTAAAATCCTTCTAGATCTCTTAGTTAACTGGAGAAGACTGTTAGTTAATTAGTGATTTGGTGACTGACTGGAAACAGTACAAAGAAGTTGCATGCAAATTAGTAAAAGAGCAGATTTACCAATTTTTCTTCTCCCATTGTAGTAAGTATTAAATAGATAAATACAATTCTTTTCTACTAGCGATGAAAGTCTTTGTTTTGGAGAGATGAAATTTTTTTCAGCTAGTGGAAGAGGATATAGGCATAGAAATCTAGAAAGTTTAGAAATAAAACAAAATTTTGAGTTTTCTTCACATGGATACTTCTAAAAACGAGTGCTTGTACAAAACTGCTCAGTACAAGGCAAAACAAGAATAGTCAATGTATCTTTTGTCTGTCTTCTGTAGACAAAGCACATGCTGCTGACTGACCACGGTGCACACCTGTTTGCTCAGGCCATGGGTATTCCTGCGACTCCAGGGGAGAATCTCATAACCGAGAGATCCCGGGAGAGATGGAAGAAGAACCTTGAGCCAGATTCCAACCCTGAAGAGTTTCAGAAGTAGGGGTTTTTCTAAAATATTTTTTATTTTTAAAGTCGGGTAATTTAATTTGTGCTATCAGTTCAGAAGAAAAACAAAAACCCAAAAAAACCCCATCCAAACAAAGCTTGAAGGCCTGTATTCAGACTTGAGAATACTTTAGTTCCGAGTGTTACATGGTTTCATACAGTCTTCACAGTGTGTCCTCAGTGAAAGTAATAAAAAAATCAAGCTTTCAGTGAATTTGCTCAAGTGTAAGTGACTGGAACAAACTTGAACAAACTTACTGATGCTTAAGAAGATTGTCGGTCACCTTGACATAGCATAGGTTTTGTGGCATTAACAGAGGACAAAGTTAGAACTTGTTACTGCTCTTAAAATCACCAGGTATAGAAGTGCATAGAGCAGCTTTTAACAAACAGCAGGCATCACTTTGTATAGTTCTTTTCCATGGAGGAACTGTGATATTAAAAAATCTCCAGTCCATATTTTAAAACAAGTCCATGAAAATAAAAAATCTGGTCTTGGTTAAGTAGATGATCAGATTTGTCTTTAAACTGGGTTAGATAGTTAACCAACATCAAATTTTGAGCAGTAACTCCTCCTGTGTGCTGGTTGTGGCTGTTGATTTTGTAGAGAGGAATGAAAAAATTGACCAAGAAGTTCAGTGTAGTGGTGATCTCTCAAAGGAGATGCTACTAGATCGTATTGCACAACAGCAAAATGAAAGTCACTTGAAAAATAAGCAAATTTCATATGAATTAGAGAGAAGGGTAAGGTGGACGGGAAAGGAAGGAAAATTATCAGGTGTCAAAAATGTGTTTTTATGCCTGTGAGGTAGGCATAAATACTAAATTGTTTTGAGCTTCCATTTGTGTGTCAATGGTTGTGGCATAGGAAAACACCGAATTACATTACATAAATGCTGTATTACATGTTGTTCGTCTGTTCTGTAAAATAGTATTAATGTGAGAAGCAGAGCTGAAGAATTTGTAGATCAAAAGGAGGAAATTTATTCTGTGGGCACGTTAATTAAAGTCCTTGAAGTGAGGCTATAAACTACAAGTTCCGTGTTACATTCAGTAAATTGGTAGAAGGAAAAACAAATTCATGAGGCAAGTGTAAATATGGTCACGTAAATAAAGTGAAGTTGTTCCTTGACCATAAGGTCTCAGTCGTAGTTCATCTTGTATCCAACACAAGTTTTCTTTTGATCCATGGTCTATCCAAGGACCGTGTGGTATTATAATTCATTATGAAGAATTTCGAGGATAGCATAGCCCCTCTTGCCTGCCACTTGGTCTTCTGAATATAGAAGCTGGAATGGCATGGCATCTGAGTCTCCATTCATTCTTTATAACTGCTTAATTTTTTTTTTTCTTAGAACAGTGTTAGGTACCTTCAATTTCAACATTGCCTTGTTCTGGAATATCTGTTAATAGAAGGCTTGTGTATTTCTGAAGGGCTCAAGACTTTCTTGTCTTATCCACACTGTTCTTTTTCTGACAACCAGTGCCTGAAACATCAGCACAAATTCACAAAGTTGAGAACAGGTCTTTTTTTTTTTTTTTTTTTTTCCCCCTGCAAGCCCATTTGTTCCTGTATCACATGTGGAAAGTTCTTTTCCCTGTTATGTCCACAGTGATTATGCAGAAACTTGCCTGAGGCGGACAGACAGAAGGTGAAATAATATTAGTCAGAGGCAACATAATACCAATACCAGCTCATAATGGGAATTTGGTGTGGACTTTACTTCCAGTCCTCTGGTCCTAACAATGTTGGGGTTCACAGCTTTCCAAGCAAAGTTTGGTGTCTCCAGAAGACAGACCTTTCTCTCCTGCTGGTTAGAAGCCTGCATTCGTTTATGCTAAAAGCTTATGATTCCATTGCACGTACAGCGTGGCGTCTTGTACATCTTTTGTTGAGAATAGGGTGTGGTTTGTTCCATCTTCAATCTCTCACTCCAACGATTCTAACCATACCTTTGTCAAGAATTTCTGGAGATTGCCTGAGAACCCCGCAGAAAGGGAGTTGGGTCCAGCCATAAGGTAGTAGATGGCCTACTACCCTCTCTGAATCCCAGTGCAGGAGTAACTCAAGGAGGTATTAATTAACAAGGACTCTGACAGCAGTCGACCGAAAACCCTACTGCTGATGCAGGGCTAAGAGACGAAATAGCAGGTGCCTTGTTAGTTGAATGGGGATAGAATAAGTACGTGTCACTTCATGGGTACTGAGTAATGAAAGATTTAGACAAAAGAGAATGAACAAATCCAGTGAATCCATTCCGTATCACAGTATATGCTGTACGTAAGAATAATTCTTGATTGAACAAAATCATTACTACTAATAGCATCCTCTGGTATACTACAGGTACTTGCTGAGGTTCTTGCTCCTGTCGCTAACTAACAATAGAGAGATGGTTATAGTACGTATCTCTACTTAGACAGTTTTGCCTGCCTTGGTAACATTTCTGAGTCAACTAGCTATGCAACAGATTGTTTATATCTTCTTTGCCTTTGTTCTGAAGATGAACAAAGAAAATACGTGACACTGAAGCGATAAAAAAATTTAAAGGAACAGTAAGAAATAGAGTGTAGTTGTCTATTTGCTGCATCGCAGATAAGGTATGTTGGACGCATTCACTTTGTTATTTATCACCAGTTGAGCTCTTTTACCAAAACAGATAGCTGCTGCTTGTGTCATCTGTGTACTTTCCTTATTCTCACAGTTGTTTAAGGTAAATACATACCTAGGAAAATGTACATCTGGATGCACCTTTCTTAATTTCTCAGGAGGATCTAACTTTAGCTGGTTGAAGGGTGCCACAGGAGTGTGCAAGGGAGCACTGAATTTACTAACACTCTCTTTAGCAAATCATTTTTAACAGATGGATGGGTGGGAAGCCCATCTGCACCATCATATCAGTTGGAGATGAGGTCCATTTCCACGTAAATGTCAGAGCAGTTTGTAGGGCCTGTGATTCATCAGTCAACTTTGAATTGCTGTGAATGAAGTGTAGGGACTGACAGTATGGTATTTTAGATAAGCAGGAGGGAACAGGAAGTTGGTTCTCTGAGAAATTGGCTGTGGGTTTCATAGTACACAAAGACTTCGTCTAACTTAATTAACTTAGATTTTGTGGGGCTATGGAGAGACCCTTACCAGTGCCCAGGCAACTTCCAGAGGTATTCCTCTTCCAGTCACCTGTTGGGCTGTTCCTTGAAGGATTGTTACAAATTGTTTTCCTGTGTGGAGGGATTTAGATTTTTTTGGTGTACCTCTCCTAGCCAGATACTGGTTTATATTCCTGTATGAATTGCCAAGATTGGAGTATGTGGACACTCAGACTGTTGCCTGTCAGTGATGTCTTGCTTCTCAGTGCAGCAGCTGTTGCAGTTAGTTACAATAGCCTTTTTTTCTCTCTGAGTATGAATGCATATGTGTATTTTAAGCAGTCTAATATATATGACTTTTCTGCGCTGAAGAAGTAAAGCAGTAGTTGAGACTTTTATTTTTTTCAGTGCATGAAGATTTTTAAGCTGATGTCCGGTTTCAACAGATTCTACTGGCCAAATGATTTGAACCTCAAGATTGCGTAGCTACAGAGTACAAAGATGAAAATAAGTATTAATGATGCATTGTGAACAATACTAGTTGAAAGGCACATAAATAACTTTTTTTTTTTTGTGGCATTCAAACATTTAGGGGAATAAGGAAGAGGAAAGAGGAGGAACAGGAAGGAAATGATTCAGTGCATACATAACATTACTGTCCTTTTCTGTCTTCACTCATTTATGTGCATTGTCATTAATAATTCCGGATAACCTCCTGTTGAGACAGCGGAGACAATTCTTGTGTCTTTGAGTTGCTGTTTAGGGGAAAGTTGTGTGTCAGGTGTGTCACAGCCAAAAAAACCACTCCAGAACTATGATGAATAGAAATATTTCTGCCCTGTGTGCTTTTGTTTTGTGGGTTTTTTCCTCCCCAAGTTGAAGTTTCCATCCTATGAAGGTAAACAAATCATGGGGGACAGATAAAATAGAATTGAATGTTTTCTACTCTATTAAATATGAAGCTATGAGAATTGTTGCATGTTGCTTGTTATTTTTGTAATGAGAAGCCTGGTAATAAATAGCTTTATGATGAGTAGTAATTTTTTTGCAGTAATATTTTTTAAAGCTACCTGGAAAATAAATGCAACATGCTTTGGCAGGTATGCTTTAATTCTACCTAATTTTGTGAACTGTTTTTCTTGGCAGAGACCTTGGAACAGTCGGTGCTGTTGCTATAGACAGTGAAGGAAATGTAGCTTGTGCAACATCCACTGGAGGACTCTCTAATAAACTGATTGGCCGTGTTGGTGACACAGCATGCATAGGTATCGGGTGTGGGGTCTTGCCTCTCATTTTTTGGAGGTGTATTATTTAAAGAAAGAAAAAAAAGAAAAGAAAAAAAAAAGTATTACACGTTTTCCTTTTCATTAGTGAAATGAAACATAAATACTGGTACACCTGAAATGGAGGTCTAACATTCAAATGTATCAAAGCTCAAGCTCCTTAACACAGCATGGAGATCACGAGTAAGGATTGGGAGTAGAGGTGTAGTGCTGTCCTTATTATCATCATCCAGCACTTTTCTGTGTGGAAAATGGGGATGGGAGTTTCTTTTTTCTGTCCTTTCCTGAATGCTAACATTTTTTTTCTGTGTTTCCTTTCTGTTCATTTTGATAAAGCTCTCCTTTTGTACAACCATGCTTGCAGCCAAGTAAAAAAATGTAGCCTGCTCCATACTAAGATGCTGTTTTCTTGATAGCTAAGGAAGGACATGTAATTGTAATTACTGTTCGTTATATCAGTGAGCCAGAATTGTAAAATGACTGGCAACTTCGAGCAAATTCCTGTTCTTAGAGAGCCCTGATAAGACTGCCTTGGAGCCTAATAGATGCAGTGTGGAATAAAGGAAATATTTTAAGAGATCTCTTAGCCAGGTATAAAGAGACACTTGAAATGCTTTCCCCAGACTTCTTCCTTTTGTGGGGCAGGCATGCCATTTGATTGCTTCAGAGTTCTACCATACAGTTGGGATTTGGAAAATAATTAATTTTAGTAAAACACGTTCCAAACTCAAATAGCACTGCTGTTGGCAGTACATGATTATTATAAAACTAATACTAATTTTTCTCTGGCACCCTAAGTTGCTAATACTTTGGTACCCTCTGCATTTTGACTATGATTTTCAGCTTCATTTCTGACTGCAAGTACCCTTCTCATATGTAGGTCATGTTCAGGGCTCCTATAGTGTGGGAGGTAGGGCTGTGAAGGACAAGTGAAACCGGGCACTGTTGAGCAGATTGCTTGCAACTTCTGCTCTTACTGGGTTTCTGCGGGATTGGATACAGAAATGCTAGCTGTCCTTTTAATATTAGAACCTTTTGAAAGGGGGCTTTGACAGACTGATTGTGGCAGAGTTTTTCCACGTGTAAACTGGGGTTCATTGAAAGGGTCTGATCTGATGAAGAAAGTACAGAAGGGAAGAAACTTGCATTGCTCTTCTATGCCTCTTTCCCCTCCCCCAGTACCTTGTGTATAATGCTGTGGTATGTCCCTTCCCAGCTCCTGGGAAATATTTTTCTTAGGAGATGTGCTAGAAACATGGGTGTTGAGCAAGCGGAAGCTTGGTGGAGAACAGGGTGTGGAATGTGTCGGCAAAACAAGGAGGGGAGGAAAAGAAAAAGCGGGGGGGAGTTCAACAGAAGAAACACGCTGCTTGTGGTGAGGACTTGCAAGATTCTTCAGGCGTGCTTCATGATGCTTCAGTAGAGCCCAGGCTCTTCAAATCTCTTACCTCATTTTGCTCTTGCAGATAAGTTCCCCTTAAACTTTGGTCAGTTCATCAGTGTCCTCACAAGATCTTCTTTCATATCTTCTCGATTGGTAATGCATGACCTGGCATTGTGCATCCCATCGCTATTTTGCTGATCCTCAATATACTGTCCCTTGCTGTTCTGGAAAATATTTTTGCCGATCCCTGTGAAGCGTTAGCCCGCTTCTGCTTCTTGTACCACCAACAGATCGCTAGTCTTCTAATGCTCTCAGACTGGCAACTGACTTCAGCTTCAGCCAGCTATTGCTCATCTCTTACACATATTTTACTTTTCAAACTGAGGCAGAAATAAGACAGAAGTTTGTTACTGACACTTTCCTCCCAGAAGTGCACAGAACTGCCAGACCTTCAGGAAGAAATGTTCGGTACCTGTTTTAAACAATGCAGAGCTTGTAAATTGTATGACAAAATATTGCCGCTTTTCTTTTTTTTTTTTTTTTTTCCCCTCTGAAAAGGAAGTGGAGGTTATGCTGATAACCGTTCTGGTGCCACTTCAACCACAGGACATGGGGAGAGCATTATGAAAGTGGTCTTAGCCCGACTGATCCTCTATCACATGGAGCAAGGTATATTCCAAACTTCCTGTAAGCTGAAATAATGAGGATAGGATATGTTACCCAATGACAGGTTTCAGTTTTTGTACTGTCACCCTGGAACAGTTGCCAGAAGAGTTGCTCCCAAGGGTATGTGGATGGATCACCTCTCTTGAAAAACAAAACAAAGTACTAAAGTATTATTAAAGCTGAAACAGCCTTAAGTGGACAGAAGTATCTATGCTGCTTGATGTTTAATCATGCTTTAGATCAATGTATGTTGAAAGACATTATTGTCTACTTTGTTCAACTGAAGTTCTCTTTAATAATTTTTTCCCAATTTTAAACTAAAATTTTGTGAACAAAGAAATAGAAAACAAGTAAAAGCAAGATATGTTTAAGGAAGCAGTAGAGGAGGGCTAGAGATAGGTAATCAGAGCTGAAATAAGAAAGCATAGAATACCACCTTTCTAATAAACTGTAAAGATCTTTATTTTAACAGCTCTGATTATAGCAACAGAAATGCTTTTAAGACGTTTTAACTATGATTTAAATTTTCATTTTGTTTTGGAAAATACACTGACTGGGTGGGTATGTGGTAAACAGCTGACACAGTATGTCTTACGTGACTGTAATGTAATCTGGCTGTGGGATGACCCTTTGGAGCTTTACCTTCATGAGTTAGTCTGCCAGCTAAACCCTTGATTATATTACAGCCTGTAAACATAGCCAGACAACATACTTGTACTGCATGCAGTTGAAGAACCATTAATACAGATATCACCATTATTTTTAGAAAGCCATAGCTTTTGGGCAGTACAATGTAACTTGCTTTGAGATCAACCGAACTGGAAATAGTTGGAAAACTTTCAGTTTACATTTTCATTGGAGAAGCAGTAAGTAGAGAGACAAGTAACAGCTGAGAATATTTTTGTTATGCTTTATAGAGCTGTTTGTGTATAACGGGTGCATTTCTCTGTAAATCTGTTGGCTAGTGCGATAGTTTCAGCATAAAATACAACCTACAGATTATTTCCCAAAGCTCTAACACATCATGGTCTCCCCTTACTCTCTATATTGTGTCCCTAACTATTCAATTTATGAATGGCTTTCTAAGCTCTGTTTAGTCTAAACTGCATAAACCAGTTTCTTCTCTGGCTTGAAGTTAACTGCATTGCAAAACCTACGCATTGGTAGCAGTTCTCTGGCTTGTGATAAATCAGGATGAAAGGCAAATGAGGCTTTGCTTAAAAAGTTTTTTTAAAAAAGAGAAAAAAGAAAAAAAGAAAATGAACTCACATTTGTGCATGTTTAATTGGTTTGCACTTGTTCACCCTGCCTGTGCTTGCTCTACCTTCATTCATCCTGCCCAGAAGTACAACTCAGCTGCCAGGAAAATACGTCAGCAATACACTCCCCCCCCCCCGCCCCCCCGTTTCCATGAAGGCACTCAAAACAAACCCTCAAGTTATTATAACTTTTTGAGTCCTTGAACGGTCAACTGAAGTTGCATATTTAAGAACAACTATAGAGCTCTTTCATAATTCAGTTCAGCTATTCAGTAATACACATAATAAATATCTTCTTTTGGACAAATGCTGCAAAATTCACTTTCATATTTTGGGAGTGAATTGCTTTGCCAGTCTTAACAGCTGTTGGAATCTCTGTCTTATGGTGGCAGCTGTTATCTTGATGAAAAATCAAACAGTGAAATACTGACCCTTTGAAGTCAGTGCCACTGGCTTGAATAGTCACAGTGTCCCCCATAACGTCAGAGAAGGGAGCTTTATCCTGTCAGTCACCAGTGCTGTGAATAATTCTGACTCTGCTGGTTTTGTTTGGTTTTAACTCAAAATTTGCAGGGAAGGCATGAAGGTCAGTTTTTGTTCTGCAACCTAAGCTGCATAACATTACCAATGGTATATATCTTAGAACAATAAGACCAAGCCAGCTGCATTCCTGAATATATACATTCAAACTTGTAGTGAACAAATATTCTGCAGCTATTACAGGCCTGTGTGCATGATGTACACATTAACTTTGATTTATTTAGAAAATATTCCCGTTAATAGGAACTAAGTGTAATGAAAAGATAAAGTTGCTCTGCAGGTCATTTCTCTGATGTCTAGGACATTGAGTCCTCATCTTGCCTGATACTTTCAGAAGTTTCAGGAAGAGTAATGCTGATGTCTGCTTTTGATAAATTATGACAATGTAAAGTACGTGCTTTGAGCTCCATTGCAGCCAGTGGACTTGGGACATAGATGATAACTGAAATTTTTTATTGTTTTAATGTGGTTTTTTTCAAACTGTAAATGCTTTAGACCTAGGTTGTGACAAACCTTTGATGGAAAGCTTGCAGATTGGCATTTTTCCCTTCAAATGATGGCATAAGAAATGTTGTGTCTTGAACATAGAGTTGATGAGTTAGTCTATATCAAATGCTGAAACTGAATTACAATCTGAAGCTATTTAAATCCTGTCTCTGTAGCAGCACCATACCATAGCAGTTACTAGCAACTGTCCAGAACCTTCTATAAACAGTTCCTTTGCTACACTGGAAATTTCTTGCTGATTTAGTTGAAGGAGGAATTAGATTTGGCTGGCTCTGTAGGGAGGGGTGAAACTTGAAGGGAATTTTAAAACTTAATTTCACAGTATCTGTCTTGAAATATCTTGTTCTTCTTTCAGGAATGTCACCAGAGATGGCTGCTGACACTGCATTAGACTACATGAAGACACGAGTTGGGGGCTTGGGGGGTGTCATTGTTGTTAACAATTCAGGAGAGTGGGCAGCAAGGTTCTCCACGAAGCAGATGTCCTGGGCTACTGTAAAGGATGACCAGCTGCATTACGGGATTTATGCTGGGGAGAGGCACACAAGATCTATTGATGAAGCACTTACATCTGAAAGCGAGGGATTCTGAGAAGGAATAAACATCGACTGAGGAAGAATGAAGGTCTCCAATTTTTGCTGGAGGACAATGACAGTTGATTTCATCTTTCTGAAAGATCTGTACTCTCCTCATTGGTTCACAGGCATTGCCACGTTTACAGTCAAAATGAAATCTGGATATAGTTCTTCAGTGGTCATGTATAGTGTTTATCAATACCTTCTGGAAGTCAGGAGATACTCCTTTTTGAGGTAAGAAAGAGAATGGTCAGTAGGTTTCTTGGTTAACATGCCTTGATCCTACGTTAAAGGGGTTCAGTATTAGAGGAGTATTAGAGGAACTAAGTATTAGAAGAACTCCTTTCCATGCCCATTCTCAGAGACTGCTGCCAGGATGATTTGAGAGATGAACACCTGTTAACTAAAAACTGAATTTTGAGAATTGCATCGCTCTCCAGAGTCTTTTGAGCAGTCATCCCATGATAACAAAGTGCTGTCGGTGAAATATCACCAAACAGCAGTGACGAGTTAAGACTACGTCATTGTCACAGGCTTGAGGTAACTGTCAGGTGAAATAATAATGAAGTAAAGAAAATAACTTTTCTCCAGAGATGGGAAATGTGATGCTTTCTAAGGAGTCCTGTTTTTTTCTATTCATTGGCGTCAGACCTGCAATTAAAAAACAGAGACCGCAACAAAGTTGGCTACAATATTTCGAAGTACATGTGGCTAGTTAACAGGAAGGGTATTACTGACTTAGTATCTGGGGTAGTAATAAAGAAGGTCATGATTTCAATAAATATAAATAAAACAGCAATCTTCACTACTCAAATACAAAGGTGATAGGCACCTTTTAAGTCTAAACATGAGACAGAGATGATGATTAACTGGAAAAATAATTATCTAAAATAAGTGATAAAAGCAAACTGTATTAAAACAAATAAAACTGCCTCTTAACAAGCTGCTTGTGAAGTCTGAAGTGTTTTTTGGAGATGTTTTCCTTTTAAAAAAGAATTGATGTTCTGCATTACCTCTAATACAGTTTCTTCCTTAAGATTTTGTGTTTTTAAAAGAAAGAGCAAAATTTGTTTTTCCTGTTTTCTGACTTAACTATATTAATTTTTTTGTGTTAAAACTCTGTAATAATTTTATGGATTTTAGCTGGTGACTAGGTTTCTTCTGCAGACAGATTTGTATGTTAAAATCGCATGCCATCATACTGTGGAATGTTCCCTTTACAGGACAACCCAAATAAACATAGCAGGAATCTTAAATCCTAGTTTGAAACTACTCATACCTGAGTCCCAACTACAATAAACCGTGTTATTGAGTTGGCTCCTGCAAAATGGTAAGGTTGCCAAGGCTATCTAACCTGCTCTCTCCTTTGGTCTGTGGTTTATTGGATGTTGCAGATGACTGGATGTGAACTGCGATGGTTCAAGAGTAGACTCTTGCAAAACCTAACCATGGAGTGCTTTTGTACTTTGTTGTTCCACAGGAGTTCAGGTAGAAAACAGCTGCTATCTGATCGTCAGAAGTTCATGAAACAGTAACTGTACTTAAGATGTGCTCATCTGTAGAGAGAAGTGGTCTTCTTCCCAGTAAAAATTAATTCATTTCCCCTTCTGTACATGAGATATCAATCTTACAGGGCTGGACTGTTCTCTGGGAAAAAAAGCAGTATTGTCTTAGCTTCACTTCCAGAGTATCAAGGCAATCAGATTTTTGTGGTCAAGGACCTGCTTTGTTTACCTCACCTGCCCCTAGAGCAAGATCAAATTCAGGACAGGCAATAGAAAATATGATCTCCACAAGTTCTGCCAAATTTCACTTTGCAGCATTGTTTTGATGAAATTGCTCAATGATTTCTGTAATGAGTAAGAACCAAACTTGGCAGATATTTTTTAGAGCTAAATGGTGATACATAGGCATGGATGTAGGCTGCACACAAGAGAAGCAGTATACAAATGTCTTGTCTTATGCCTGCTTCATCAGATTAAAGCCTCTGTAGAGGGCATGTTCCTAGTAACCATTCCTTTGCTTGAAGTAGCTGGAGGGAGGAGCCCACTCTTACTGCAACACCTGGTGTATCATCTTCGTCCAGCTCTGGCTGTGCTGTGTTTTCGGAGCAGACACAAGCCTGCTCTGGTCACCCTCCAAGTTGCCCAAAACCCAAGCGATGGTTAGTGTAGCAGCGAGCATCAGGTAACACACCTGCCGGGTGGTTTATTGGCTAGGGTTTGGCACTGTGCTCACCTGGATGGTTAGCTTTGAACAAGTTCACATCTGCCCAGAAGGTACCATCAACCACAGCAGTGGTACAGATATGATCTCAGGGCTGTCAGAAGGAATAGTAAATGGTTACTGTGGTTAATTCACCTCAGCTGTTCTAGGGAATATAATGTAATAAATTGTTGGCACTTAACAAAGCACATTATCCTATCTAGGTTCTTCTATCGCTCATCACCAGACTAGCTGGGCACCTTCCAACAGCGCATTAAGCAGCATGACTACCATCTGGTCTGCATGATTTGTTCTGTCTCACCCCCTCCTTGGTAGCGTGCTCTATCTTCCTTCCTTGTGAAAAAGGATCTGGTTTTCCAAAAGATGGTTGTGCTATTAGGCCTCTCGGGTTCACATGGGGCCAGGAATGAGGAACTGTGTTTTGCATACGGATTGATGACGTTCGATAATCCTTAGGCTGGAGTTTGCTCCACAGTTCGGATGACGGCAGCTCGGGCAAAGCACTAGTACCAGTGGTAGGGCTACATCCTTGTCTTCCAGCTAGCTGACCGAGTCAGCGCTCCTTGGAAACGCGTGTGAGCTCCTCACCTTGTTGGGACAGCAGGTAGACCTCTTCTAGGATGGTGTTCCCCCTGCCCATAAGAAGAGCGGATGATGGCAAACAGTCAGGGCTGGGGTAGACCTAACTTTCAAAGAAGCTGGAGAGCTGGGGATGAAACAGTTGTTCTCTTCTCTTTACCCTATCAGTCATGTTCTTCAGCTGGAACAGGATTTGTTACTGATGATGTAAGAAGTTGCTGGTGTTGCACAAGGCTACCTAATCTTTTAGTATGTCTACATGTCCTCAGACCTTTGTGAATATTGAGAAACTACCCTTTTGGGGGGCTTTAACATTTAACAGCTTTTATAAATGTACTTGAAAGATGCTGAACTTCAGGGGGATGCTAAGAGCAGGACGGGCAGTGGTGTGCCACTGCCGCATGCTGCTGCTGGAAAGGAGCCTTTCATCCAAATGGCTGTGACCTGGATATCAAAGAAGGAAAATTAGAGGTCTGTTGCCGAGAAACTGAGTGTCTTTGGCATGTAGCAAAGCAGCAACAGAGTTTTAATTATGTAATTGAAGTGTGGCATCCTGTTATTTTATATATCATTTAGAAAGCCAGCTGTGGTGGTTGTCCTGGAAAGGGTCCCTGACCCTAGCAGGTAGCCGCGATGGGCGTGCATATCAAAGCCAAGATATTAACAAAAGCAGCAGAGAGGTGATTGTTGACTTTGCTCATATATTGTTAGTTCTGTGTGGGTTTTCCATCTTAATCTTTGCGAGTTGTAAGTAATTAAAAATTGTTCTGTGGGACATCAGTGTTTGGAAATTTGGGTTTATTTTTTTTCAGTGTTCTACTTTGTCCTGCGTTTTAGCTCTGTGTCTCTCGGGTGGTTTTCATTGACTTTGAAATCTATCTTGGCAAAGTTTAATGGTACTGGCTGTTTTGCTTGTTTCTCTTCTGGTCTGCTTTTCCTTTGATATGCTCTGATAAATATTTACTGTGGGACAGATTTCAGTCTTGGTTACGTCAGTATAAATGAAAAGCACAGTCGCTGAAGTCGGTGATTACACTAGAGGAAGTGAAATCGGACATGGGCTCGCCTGTCCGAAGCCAGTAGCTCTGCGAGTATGGAAACAGCCTGTGCTAATGAGGGAGAGAAAAAAGAGAGGACGGAGAGCCTGCTGCGGGGAGTCACTGCGGGAGACGGGACTCTGGGCTCTGGCAGTGTCAGGGTGAAGATGATGCCCAGGGAAATAGTGAAATATGCAGGCTGGGAAATAAATAAGTGTCAAATGATCCACATAAAAGAATCTTAAGATCACACAGATAGAGCCAGCAAAGAGTAATTTTGGTTTAGATGTGGAAACCATGAAGGAGGGGAATCTGATTTTTCTTTCCACTGCACTCCTTACGCTCAGTTTATTGGGGGCACGTAGATACCCCGCAAACTTTGTGTAAAATGAGCTTTGCTAGACCTGGTCACACGTGCTTTAACTTCAATTATTTTTAACATTCTTACCTTTTGGCCTTTAACATTCTCCTTGGTTGGAGCGAGACCTGCTTTCTGGCAGTTCCTCCCTAGGTCCTTTTCCGCTGAGGACAGGATGGGTTACGATGTGGTCTGCGTGGGCTTTAACCCTCCAGCCCTGCACTTCTGGCCCTTTACTGCTAGGGCTTTACTACATCTTAAGCTATGTAAATGCACGGTAGCGTGCAGCTTATTAAATACTCAGCTGCTTCCAGACTTAATGGCTCTGCCGGGTCCTGCCGGCGTAGCGGCATAGCAGGCTGCCTGCTTAGCAACCCAGGCTGCCCTGAACGCATCACCCCCAGGCACCGCTTTCCCTGCTGCCTCCCCACCGAATGCACCGAAGATTTCCAGATTTTACTGATGCTACGCAAAACCTTGTCTAGGTTTGGGTGTAGCGACCACCTGCCAGCCACAGCCTGCACCAACAACTGTATTACAACAGTGTCACAAGGGCTGGCTAATATGGGAGAAAAAACCCAGGGCCATTAGAGGGGCTGGACTCATTTCTGCAAGTACTGATGACTGGAAAACGAATATACATACCAGGAAATATAGACTCTATTGTTTTAGCACTTGCTTTTTCTTAGCAATTTTGAAATGTCCACTCATAAGCAGTTTCTAGAATAATTCACAAACTGCTGCTGTTTTGGGCTGGAAAAGTGCAGAGTTCGCTGGGATGTGGGTACTCTCGTCCTCGATATGTGGAACGCATTTGCTTCATGGAAGAGGGATGCAGCCAGTATTTCTCTCCTTTTCTGTGTTATAGAAGATAATTTGTGGTGTTTTGTTGATTTTTTTTATTGTTTGTTTTTTAAAAGCTGAAAAAAGGTTATTGTGGCTTTACTCAGGCATTTTTACCAACTTTTTATCTCACCTCAGGTAACCCTTCGGAGATCCTTGGGAATGAGTGCGGCTCAGCTAAGCTTCTAGTAAGATAATCACTCAGAAATTATGATATTAGGAAAAATGAGTGGAACATGAAACCCAGTACATTTTCAAGTATTTTAAGCCAGAAGGAATCACAATTATTATCTACTTTCACTTCCTAAATAAACAGGCCATAGGTCTTTCTCTCTGTTATTTCTGCATTAAGCAAATAACTTCTGTTGGAAGTGTGGTCTGTTCCTGCCGCAGACAGAATGAAGATGAAGACGCTCTCTGAGAGAAAACACCTGAACCATTTTTTAAATAAATCTGTTTTAAAACATTTAAGAAAAAAAAAAAAAAAGGAAAACCAACCAAAGAAAAGAGACATTATCATGGCAGATACCCTGGTGGCTTCTGTGCTGCCACCAGGCTGTGCTTGAAGTCTCCATGGGGTGAGAGCATCTGCTAGAAAATAGACCTGAAATTTCAGATCCAAAGACACACGGTATGTATTTTCCTGGAGACAAACCTCCAGAAGTCCTGCATGTCATGGTAATGTTTATATAACAATTCAGGTCTTCAGAGAAGTATAGAGAAGCTGTGAACTGATCTGCACAGCTCTTCAGTGGAGTTTATTATATTTGAACTGTTTTATCTCTGGCGAGCATGCAGGCAGATTAAACAACTACTCTGGAGCCACCGAATGCATCTGAGGCAGGGCCAAGATTAGAATATTGATTTCTGGCCTCCGCAGTCCCCGGCTCAGTTCACTACATTATGTTGTTTTTACAGATAATGTTTAGACAAATAGATCTTGACATATCGAAAGCTCGGTAGCCTCTCAGTAAATTAAGCAGGGCTTTAGCTGTTCAATTCCTGTGATTTGTGCGTGCCTCATGCTTGGTCCCAGTAATCTCAGTAGCTATTGTATATTTACAGTGAAACCCACTTGTATCCTGAAGCATACTAGACTTTTTTTCTCTTGGAGTAGAAAAAAGCCTAATTATGATACATTTTCTTCTTGTCAGATTGAGATCTGCAAATATGTTACTTGAAAGAAATTCTGCTTCAATCTTCTTTAATAAAACCTAACACGTTAGTGGAGATTCTCAGTCCTAACAAATGGTAGCTTGTTGCTCTTTCTAATTTCTTGTTTGAGTAAAAGTCAGAAAAATGGGCTAAGTCCCACAGACCCGAAGTTGAAATCCAAGTGCTTCTAATGAAATCACCACATATCACCTGAGGATACTCGGTTTCTGATATCCAAATGCCAAAGAAAAGGCAAGTATGTACCTGCAAGCTGAAATAAATTCTGCACAGAGAATAATTCAGATATATTTGCATTAGAAAACTTGTCTTCCAGTATCTACAGTGGTGTAAGAATGTTGTCATTGCTACAACCCAGGAAAGCTCCGAAGTACCTGAGCTTGCTGAGGTGTAGACCAGAAACTTTTTTCCACATTTCTGAACTCCAGGTATCTCATCTGCAGCTAGAAAAGGACCCTGCTTACCCTTACAGAGCCTACTTGAAGTTTGGCAGTCCTACAAAAGCTGTACTGGCGTTTCAAACGCATCAAGTTATCTAACAGCCTTCTCCACCCTTCTTTGTTACTCGATGCAGTAGCACGATGTCATTTGTCAGAGCGCCAAAACTGGAGACATGCTGAATACGTGAATACCAAGGAAGTGGTTTCCTTAGCAATAACAGGCATGTGAAAGTCAAAACTTCCTTTCCTCCTCATGTGACCTTTTTCAAAGCAATTCAGCCCAGGGACAATAGGAGCGAATTCCAAGCACCCACAGCGTTCCTGCGCCGCCGGACAAGGATCTGCCAAATGGGCAACTTATCTTACCTTTTTATTAAGGTAAAATATTTCTCTTTAGATGTTCTCCACTAGGGATTTGGTGTGTTTCTGTGTACAGTGGAGTGTTTCCTGAAAGCAAAATTGCCTAACGCCATAGAAACAAGTATATAGAAGATGAGTAATTTTCTTGCTAAGTCACTTTCTTGCCATTGTGGACTAAAACTTTTGTTATGCGTAAAATCCAAAGTCCTTTCTGTTGAGAGGAAATAAGGGCATGAAAACTCTTACCAGCTTGTTTTAGTAGCTGGAGCTCCCTGATGACATTTTGCCCATTCATGTAAGGTGAAAATCACCACTCCTTATGAAACCTCCTAAGAAAAAAAAAAAAAGAGTGAGGGAGTTGATTTACGAAGGCAAATAAGAGGAAGATGACATGCATCTCGCCCATCCTGCACACAAGTGCAGTATCAGTCCTCTGTTGCTATTCTTACCCTGAATATTTGGTACAGCCCTTCCTCATCCCTGAGGAGACAGCGGCGATAGCCAGAAGTATTTACACAAAGCCGCCTGTCCAAGAATCCTGAAGTATTTTCTAAAAGCAGCTACTGAATTTAAACCTGAGCTTCCTATCGAGTTAGGGAACTATTCTCCCTGTTTTTCCCACTGGGGATGCAATACAGGAGGTAGTTGTCAAAAAGGAGAGAAAATTCCCGTTGGAGCTGGAAATGGTCGTTAGCACCCTTTCTGTATCGCAATGTGAGAGAGACGGGCTTGGATTTCAGAAACTCAAGAAAAGCTCTGGTGTCACAGTTCTCCCTGGCTTCGGTGTTTCTGGGCCACCCGTACACAGCCCCGTGCTATATCTGCCTTGCTGCCCGCCGACGGGGCCTGCGTTCAAGTCCCTGGTAATTAATGGAAAGGGTTTCTCTGGTTCTCAGGGACTGCTGATTACCATCTTGCTTTTCGTCACACATGCTGCGGTTTGCTTGGGTTTTTTCCCCTCAGTCTCAGCATTTAGTTTTAAACTCTAGAGGGCCAGAAGTTTTCAGAAATGAACTAGCGCTGTGGATAGCTGAGTCTGGAGCTGGTCCCGCAGGGCAGGAGAAGAAATTTGACAGGAGACGGTTCCTCTGCAGCTTTCTGTGAATCCGGGGAAGGGATGTGGCATGGATTCGGAGCCTTAATCTCTGGAAGAAAAATAGGCAAGCCATCTGCTCCCACAGGTGCTGGCGCATCGGTGCTTTGTGCCAGTTACACCAAGGCAAAACTTATTGTCTAGCCAAGCATTCATGTCCAACAGAGTGTGTAAGTACCTGCGGTGAGTTGTATGAAATCCCAGTCCACTCTTGTCAAAATGTCAGACCAAGCACGTTCACGTTTAGTGCCAGGAGCTATGCAATCGCTGTGCGATATTCCTGTGGTTTCTGAAGGTGGACTATCCTGAGGATGCTCGAGGAAGGATGCGGCTGGGGCGTGCTCCCGGGGGGGGCGTGGTG
>NW_009602133.1:22923-31494 GCF_000690535.1 Cariama cristata
CCTCTGCCACTGATTCAGTGGCCAAGGGGGTGACATTTAAACCCATTTCTCATGACACCCTCAAAGCCAACAGGCAGGCGTGACCAGAAACGGGGACGGCCAAAGCAAAACAGACAGAACTGCGGTGAACAATTGCAATGAGTCTCTCCGGATACGAGACATCTGCCCCGCAGAGGGAACAAGGAGCAGGAGAACCAGGACCAAGTGAGCAACGGCCGGGTTGTGGCTGCAGCGCGGTGCAATGTGGAGGGGGGCTCTCTGCCGTCAGGAGGCTTACCAAGTGATGCCATAAGCCCAACGTACCACATTCCACAGGCTGTGTGAAGTAGGTACAGACTTGGAACAGCAGTGGAGCTGAAACCAAAGACAACCGAGTGCTCCTAGACAGTGCCTTGGCGCAAGAAAGAAGGACTCACAAAAAGGTCCCTGCCTTTTTTTCTGGTGTGGCAGAAAAGGATCAGAAAAAAGGTGTAGGAGCAGCCCAGAAAATGCTCTCCAGCAGAGGAAAGACAGCAGCGGGCTGCCCACACCTCCTCCTCCAGCAGTAACTATACAGGCTGGGTCAACGTTGAGCTAGGCAGTACGCTGGCACTGCAGTAATACCCAACACTGCAGTACCAAACCATGCTGATTTCATTATATGCCAGTGCCCGAATGAGTAATTCAGGATTTATTCAGCTGTCTCCACATCGCTGCTCTGTGTGCAGCCCTGTCACGGGCTCTGTAAGACTGGAAAGGCACTGGGAGATGCTGGGATGGAAGTAGGCAAGGTAAGGTTGTGATGGGGACGGGGTTCCTGGGAGCCGTGGGAGAACACGGGGCTCGGGGAGAGCAATCCCCTCCCAGCAGGGTCAGAGCAGAGCAGAGCTCCCTCCAGCCCCTAGCCCGCTCCACACTTGGAGCATATCTCCAGGGATTTAGGGAGGTGCAGATCAGCGAGGGGAAAAAGCAACTTTGGCCGACGCTTCAGCTCTGTTGGACGCTGCCAGCCCACCACCATCCCTGTGTCTTGATGTCAGCACGTGAAGCATTTTAATGCATTTCAAAGGCAAGGGGTCTGCAGTGGGCTGGTGGCGAGGACCAGCTCCCGGTGGGAAGGCAGCGCTGCCCACTAACAACCCCAGATGCCAGGAGGAAGCATGGACTCATGCAAAAACACACCAGCAGCAAAAAAATGCGAAAGACAAGAGAAGAGAGTCTTGGAGGAGCAGAGCTGGCAAGGGAGACTGGCACCAAGCTGCCTACGTCTGGCTACAGTGCTCACTGCTGGGGCTCAGGGAATCGTTTTCCTATCAAGGACTGATTTGCACGTACAGACTCAGTGCATCATCATTACCCAACACGGAGCAGACCACAAGATGTGTGCCACGTGCTGTGGGACTAAGCACTATTTCCAGCCATCCCACAGAACTGTCACAGGATGATACTCTCCGCTACGTATTGCTAATTAATAGTTTTTTTAAATTCCATTTTCCTTTGTTCAAGACAGGCTTTATTGCTCTTTATGTCTCATTTAGCTTGATAAATCTATTTGAAAAATTACTTGAGAAATGTTTAAGCAAAGATTCTTTCCAAGTATGTGCTCCTTTTGGAGAAAATCTGGACAAATATCTTCTGATCTGTTCCTTCACAGGACAGATAATACAGTCAGGATATACCAGCTCCTCCTGCATAGTTCAGTTTTATTTTTTTCCCTTAGTTCTTGCGTGTTTCAGTTTTATAATTGCTCCCATGGGTCATAATAAACCAAGATATAAAGAAAATATATTCAGCATATTTTGAAAAATAACAAGCTGTATCCTTTACAGGAAATGTGGGTTAAGGCATACTATACAAACTTTTGTCATGTCCTTTAATCTCACTTAACAGGGACATAGTTCAGCCACGCTGGTTTCTTCAGAGCATGTGCTGATAGGATTTCATTAATAAATCAGATTTCAGATTCTGTGACTGCTAGAAAATATTCAGCAGCAAAGTCACTTTGACAGAGCTGCTTTTCAACATATTATCCTTCTGCTGAAAGATCCCCCAATGAATCCAAGACCTGTCTCAAGCACCGAGGAGAGCCCTGACCTACCACAAACAGCGCTGCCTGCCAGGCTGAGCTCCTCATCGTTAGTTACTGCCACAGCAGCTCGTTCCCAGCCTTGCTGAATAAACACAGGTATGAAGTCATTCAGCTGATGGAAAAAAACCTGCGGATTCCATTCAAATCTATGTACTATGTTTCTAGACTTCAGTTTTTGAGTAGTGTTTTTTAACAAAACTCTGGCTTCTAGGAGACGGGAGTGCGAGCTAAGGCAGTGCCATGTGCCTCAGTACACAAGTTTTCCAGCTATTCCAGTACAACAGTGCTGTCAGTTTAGCGCACTTTTGAAACCCGCTATGAAATGAGGATGCAAGTGATGAGAACCAAGCAGATTGTTCTGGATCTGGAAGAGCTGCTCCAGGTGAAACCCCCAGCAAAAGGAAGCGGTCACTGACTGAGAATGGGGGCAGGATGCGGAGACAAGGGTGGGCTGCAGAGATGAGGGTGGGCTGTGGAGACAAGGGTGGGATAAGGGCCTGAGCAGACATGCAGTTCAGGTGAAAGAGGTCTTTCACCAAACACTGGTTGCATCCCCCTTCTCAGCGCAGACACACAACCTTGCCTCTTCACAGTGGATCTCTAGGCCCTTTAGCGTCTGAGAGCCATCAGGTACCATGCTGACTAGATTAAAAAGCATCTCTGCAGGAAAGCAACAGTGTTTTCCAGAACTTTCCTGATGATTACCTTGAAAACATGCAATTGCCCATAAAGCATATTTTGTGTTGCGGACAGCTGAAGGACACACAGAAATTCAGCATCCTTGCTATTGCAACCACTGAGACCTGAAAAACAGGTTCATTACCAGTTCTACAGGTGTAAGTGGAGGATATGGATCTCGGATCTTTGGTTTCACTTGTTCTTGGTGCTCGTCACTTGATCGGGCTGATTTGTTCCCATTTCTGGTTCATTCTTCCTTTCTGTCTCGCAGGTAGTGTTTGGGAAGAGCACTTGCCTCTCCAGCACCATTTTGCATCGGCAGATCTCCAAGAACTTTACAAAACGACAAGAAACGGAAGGACTGAGGCAGATTTGGGGCAGTTGGCAGGAGCAGGTGGGTAGGGAAGCGCTGTGGATCAATGGATCATCCTCGAGAGGAGCAGGTGGAAGTGCTGTCATGTGAAAACACAGTGTGGCAGGTCCTGGAGTGATACCCAAGCTCCCTGAATCCTCCGTGGCTGCCGGTACCACTGAAACCACCAAGCAGACCTGGTTTTGCGCTGGTCCACGTAGGGAGAATAAGGTACTGCTACAAGCAAACACATGCTGCTGCAAGCGGCTGTGGTTTCTATGGGGAACCTAAGTGTTTCAACCTCGATGTGCCAATGCCATACAGGTATCACTATGATGCTTTAGGATTTTCCTCCTCCAATTTTTAAAGAAAATTACTTGTAAAAGCTACATTAAAAGAAAGCCTTAAAATCAACCACTTGCACATTTTGAAATGTAAGAATTACAGTTACATTCTTTAATTCAACTCTTTTTTTGTCCCCACATGATACAATCTTTAATTACACTCCACCAGCTAAACTTGTAAGAAAAATGCTACTGCTTACTTTTACTGGTAATTTTCTATAGAAAATAATACGGTAAACATGAATGACATGTTCAGCGATTTAATATTACCAAAGTAATAATCTGATAAAATATTGTGGTGTTACTTGTTCGCTCCTCATACTGTACAAATATTTTAGCGAACAGCACGGAAAGCCTGAAGCTTGAAAGTATGTTTTGGCAAAAAAAAGACTTTTAGTCAATGAGAAAAGTTATCTCAGAAAAAGCAAAGCATGTGGACTAATTACTTTGCTTTCTCATCCTATACATTCAGCTAGAGAAGAGAAGCTTTACAAAACTCGTATGATAAGCGTGAACTGAGCAGGTTGTATTGCAAACCAGCGTTGTGAGTTCCTGCTGTCTGATGGCACCTCCCCAACGTACACAGGGCCCTGATCCTTAAAAGCTCGCGCACAGCACCTCTGTTAACGTTACACACATTTACCATCACAAGACTGTCCAAAAATTCGTAAATCCCAGTTCTTGCAATACCGTATTTCATGTTCTCCCCTCTCTTGTTTCTGCATTCACCTCTACTCCAAATTTTAATTTGTTAGGAAATTGTATGTTTAATATTTTCTGGTCTATTCCTGATAGAAGGTGCAAAGAGCTATAGACATTTACTGTTCTCTTACAATATTACGAATATAACTTGTTTTAAATTTAAATAAATATGTAAGATGTTGTGCCAGGAGAACTGCCGTCTGTGTCTTCAAAGACATTTATTAGAAATATTTCTAGTTATAACCTAATTGTTTGCCTCTGAATATTAGAATTTTTTTTGCTTTTTACTAATATTAAGTGGTACTAACTAAATTGTCCTGTTGCCTTTAGCAAGACAACTCAAGGAGAAAATTCCTCTGATACCAGAATGGCAAAACCGGGCCCTTCGTTCTTTAAACAACGATTCAAAGTCACATTGCCCTTATTGTTGGCCTTCCGTACTAAAGATTTTCCTCATGCCTGGCTTCACTTTGGCTTCATGGCTAAGGTTTCAGGTAATGATGCTATCAGACAATAGCGGAACGCAATTTAAAACAACTACTGGAAAAATCTCTACCCTCTTCCAAAGCTGCCAGCTTAGGCCCAACGAAGAGCTGTAATACCTTCTGTGAAGCCAACACAAGCATTGAAGCTATCAGGCCTCTATCGGTGCATTGATTTGCTCCCTACTGATTTAGGGTTTTGTTGTTTCACATATAAGTTGCAAACGGTTTGATAACGTGGCCTGAAAACAGACAGAGCTTCTGCATCTTTTGAAAATTGGCTACGGTCTTTTTTTTTTTATATAATTTTTTCAACCATAGTGTCTCTGTGGAATTAACTGTTCCGCTGTCCAGTGAAGCTCATCACAGAGAGCAAGCGTATGCCGTCAAGGTCAATACATCATATCTAGTCATTTTGTTAGGGAACTCGGGTCTTTTTTGTTAGCATATACTTCTTTTACTATGCTGTATGGAGTTAAACTATGGTATTAATAATTATGGAGAGAGAAGAGGGTAACTGGTAATACTGGGGATATTATGGACACTCCTGTGAGGCACTAAATTGAACCATATCAGTCAAGAATAATATTTTCTCATAGTTGAGATTGAGGTTTAAAAGTCACTTTTGATTAAAATGTAAAATAGTATTTTTAAGCTGTGTTAATTTTACTTTGAAGTCCAGAGCAGCAAAAATGCAAGACAATGTTCCAGTTACTCTGATCATCTTTTTTGAAGGTCAGACACTACGTACCGCTCCCTGACTGTAACTCACTGGGTGCATGGCAGAAGTACCCAATCGCACATCTGCCGCTGTCCTCTTTACCAGCAAGGCCACTTTAAAAAGCTCTCTGCTGTGCTTTCAAAGAAACCCATCGCTGCGTTCCAGCGCTGAAGACAATAGCGGAGGGCAAAGATGTAACCTCTCTTGCCCAAATGTTCTATATTCACATTACATGTCCTGCAGATGAGAAACCACCATTACAATGAAGAAGAAAAGAAATTTTGGAACAGTGTATTTTTCTGAATTATTGTTTCAGTCAGAAATGAAGAGGCAGAGCTGCCCAATCTTAGTATTATTCATTAAACAAGTTCATTATGGTTGTCTCTAACAGCCAACCGACATCAGATCCTCTTGTGCTAGACGTTATAAAACCGAGAGCTGTTCTGAAAGTCAGACTATGCAGAAAATCATTTTGTACCACTGCAATGTGTCACTTGGAGGAGTGCCTAACTTTGTAACTTTTTTAGTACAAACATTTTTGGAGTAAGAAAAATGTCATACCATTAATTTCACCCGAAAGCTCAAATGATATTGGCCTTGCTACTCAGAAGCAGAACATCAGCCTGTCCGTGTTGCTTGTTTGTGACTGGAAAGAGCCAGCAAAGAGGCAGAGATCAGAAGCGATCACAGCTGCAAGGGAAGGGTGGAAAACACTGCCCGAGAGAAACACGAGGAATCTTTCTTTCTGGTAGAAAACAGACTGGAAGAAAGCTAGGAGTACTGAATAAATATCGAAGAAGGTATGTTCTCCTACAAGGAAGCAGAACTTTGTCAGTGCCACTCCCAACTCTACCCTTCACTTGGTTTTCTGGTGGAAATAATCCGTGAGGCCATGAGTATTGGCTCAAAAGGGATTTGAGCTGCATTTTTTGAGTTTGGATCAGAAGAGGCAAGAAGGTATCACTGGTTTTGCCCTTAATGTTGCAGTGTGTTTGTCCTTCATTAACAACTAAAATAAAATGACTGTGCTTTTCCTTCCTCCCAGCCTCCCACACAGCAGCTCTGCTGCAGATCAGATGCCATGTAGGGTAGGTACCTCTTCTTTCCAAACGTCTTCTTTAATCTCCTCCTTCCCTTCTGTTCAGCTTCTTTTACAGTACAGTAAACCCCAGGCTTTGTCCACCAGTCTGTGTGTATACACTAGGTCCACAACCTTGTTCGTAGTTCTAATGACCTCTGGGGAGAATATATCAACACTTTTTCATCTCACTACAGCAGTGAAAGTGAGTAAAACAGAGTTGTTTTGTCTTTGAGCAATGGACTTGATGAGGAAGTTATCTGGGTAATTAAAAAGACACACACCCCCCCCCAAGGACTCTGAATGGCTTCTCTATTAATCACTACAAGGACACCATTGACTTACTGCGTTTGTGAGAAACAGGCTCGTAACAAAGCAGACACGATTTTTTTCTAACTCAAAGCACATTTCATTTGGCAGAGTCTAATAGCTTTCTCTCACAGATATTACAGTAATAAACTGTGACTGAAAAAAGTTAGTAAATATAACACCACACATCTTAAATATATGACTAAACTTTATATGTTTACCAAGCTATTTTGAGTGTAAAACAGTAATGTTCAGCTCTTCAAAGGTTGGCAAGACTGGGCTAACCCAGCCTGCTGATCGATCCATCTGGGTGTTGAAGCCTGTGGAGAGTTCACCATTGACGGAGTGACCAGACGTCAGCCGAGCAGCGGTGCCCATCCCCGCTCCTAGCCCATGGCAAAAGTGAGATGTGATGCTAACATAAACCTCTTCCTCTTTGAAAGCAGCTTAGGAAATGTTTTTCTCACATTTGAAATAGTTTATGAGCAGGAACACGGCCAATTACCATGGCTCAATCAGTGGCAGCTCATAAAGGCATTGCAAATCACCTACGTATCTGCTGTGACCAAGGGACATCTTATTTTACCCACATAAAGCTGGTCATGGCTTTTGCAGGAGGGATTTGTGGAGTACGGATCTGAGTGACTCCAAAATTTTTGCTCTGCTCTGCTGCTGAGATTTGGCTGAATCCTTACCTAACCATCCCATGTATAAATACTAGATGTCATTGTTCCTTCAGCATCTCTTACATCTTGTCTGGCTTGAGCTGTGGGTTGTTGGGGGACCTTTGTACCACAATGGCATGCCCGGGCTCTGTCCCTGGACCTGTGCCCGGCTGTGACAGAAATACAAGCCTTACAGACAATAATAACGCCTGAACTTCTGGGCTAAAACCCCCAGACACCAGAAAGGTACCATGTCGGCTCAGTAGGTCAGATCTTAACTGAGAAACAGGAATGCAGCAAAGAATCCATGTTTTGAGATGTGCAGGAGAGGATGCTGGCACCAATGTGCTTATGCACTGATACTCAGCTCTCAAGAGAAAACGCTGAGAAAGGAGGACCTCTGTGCCACGTGCGGGAGAAAAATCCAAGTTCAGCCAAACCTGTTTTTGTTAATTGTAATATTCGTGACTCTCCCACAGCCACAAGATAGAGTGCATGGCATACAAGCTGGAATTAGACTCTAATACTCTTATATCTATGCCGTGGGACTCCTACTATGGCAATCCTTGTCGAAGGACACGAGTCACAGATGTTCTTCCCAGGCAGGAGGAAGCCCCGTGGGCTAGCCACCACCGCACTCTTGCTGCCAGCCTTCAAACTCAGCGGCAAGCAACTGCAGACTACTTGTCCGCCACCATTAGTCACCAAGGATTGAGAGCAAATGTATCAGGAAAATGTAATGAAACAGCTGGATGTTAAGTGGAAAGTGGGATAAAATGCAACAGGGCTTTGCCAAAGGTAAATTTTGCCAGGCAAACCCAGTACTTCTCTGTGAGATGTGAGGCTCCTGAATAAGGAGAAGGGAGGAGATCCAGCATCACTAGACCTCGCTCAGCGTTTGGTACACGATTTCATGGAAAGGTGTTACAGGGGTTGGGGAGGTGGGTAAGAAACTGGCTAAAGGGAGATGCCACGGAGGGAAGGCTCCAATGCAGAAGGAAGCTCCAGAAGGATCAGGCGTTACACCTATCTAAAGTTTGACAGCTTCATCCATGATCTTGACACTAAATTATGGGGTGAAGTTTCCTGATGGCGGGGCTGGGAGGGACAGCCAGGAGAAAGAAGGATCAGGATAGCCGAAAAAAAGGTTTGCCTGAGCTTGAGGTCTGGAA
>NW_009602134.1:0-3284 GCF_000690535.1 Cariama cristata
TTCTTCCTTCTATCTAGTCTGAATCTGCCTTCTTATAGATCCTGTTCTAGTTTAAAATCATTACTGCTTGTCCTATTGCAACAGTCCCTGCTAAAAAGTCTGTCCCCATCTTTATTACAAGCCCCATTTAAGTACTGAAGGGCTGCAATAAGGTCTCCCCAGAGCCTTCTTTTCTCCAGGCTGAACAACCCAACTGTCTCAGCCTGTCTTCATAGGAGAGGTGCTCCATCCCTTTGGTCATTTTCTTGGCCCTCCTCTGGACCTGCTCCAACAGGTCCATGTCTTTCCTGTGCTGAGAACCCCAGAGCTGAAGGCAGTACTGCAGAGGGGGGTCTCGCAAGAGTGGAGTAGAGGGGCAGAATCCCCTCCCTTGACCTGCTGACCACACTTCTTTTGATGCAAGCCCAGGACACAGTTGGCTTTCTGGGCTGCAAGTCCACATTGCCGGCTCATGTCTACCTTTTCATCCACCAGCACCTCCAAGTCCTTCTCAGCGGGGCTGCTCTGAATCCCTTCATCCCTCAGCCTATATTGATAGCAGGGGTTGCCCCAGCCCCTGTGCAGGACCTTGCACTTGGCCTTGTTGAACCTCATGAGGTCCACAGGGGCCTGCTTCTCGAGCTTGGCCAAGTCCCTCTGGATGCCATCCCATCCCTCAGGTGTGTCAACTGCACCACTCAGTGTGGTATCATCTGCAAACTTGGTGAGAGTGCACTCGATCCCACTATGTTGTTGATGAAGATATTAAACAGCACATATGCAATACAGACCCCTGAGGGACACTACTTGTCATTGATCTCCATCTGGACAACCTATTCTGTTCCTCCTCTATTAGCAACCTGTTAATGTTCCTCCTTCATGGAAGTTGTTGGGACATTTGCATGCACTAGTTTTGATAAACTTCATTACAGCAGTTTTTATTTGGTATGGTATTTTGATCATCATATTCTATTTCTTGACTGTAGATAAAACCCACTTGCAGATCAGTGTGCAATAGGCTGTTCTTGCCTGAGAATATTAATGTATTTCTCCATCAGTGTTCATATTGCTATCTGTTCCTTGCTGGACATTTTCACACATTTCACAAAAGGCATATGACTGCTTCATGGGGCAGTTTTATCAGATCAAATGCAAATTACTATTTACAACACATTTTTGATTCTCATCTTAGTGTCAAATGCTGCTTCTCTGTCACTACTCTGTAAGACTTCATTCAGACCTTAGAAATGAGGAGTCACCTTATAAATTACGAGTACTGATTTCGAGCAAAGCTTGCATTCACTGTCTAGATTGTTGGAAGATGTTAGATTTCAGCACAGCCCTTATGTTGAGTAAATTCAGCTTCCTACAGAAGACAGATGTTTGGAAGTCTTGAACAACTGTATCTTGCATAATAATACAGCGAAGAATCAAGTTGGAAATGAAGGCACTGTCTGTATGATATCCTCCTATCTCCACTTTTTCCAATAAAATGAAATCGAGAAAATACAGAAGAGGAAAGCAAAACACATTTAACATCGAAAGCAACTCTGGTTCTGCTCATGAATCACATAATAAGGTATTTCTTTTTACAGAAATTGGGCATACTTAATAGAAATTAAGACCCAGAACAGCAATTGGATTAATCAGGAATAGACCCTTCCAGCCTGAGAACTGAGCTGATAAAACAACTCATTCAAGCCTTAGATTATATTAGCACAAGAGAACTACTTCTAATTTTACCAGGCTAATGACAAAATTAGATAGAGCCAACTAGGTTCATATATGCAGTTCTGCTGAATCTGACATGCTTTACCAGAACAGAACAGTTGTAATGAATTCTTACCAATCTCACACAGAGAAGTTTAGCAGAAATACAGAACTATCAGCATGAAATCTAGGAAGTAATTGTTTATTTAAGGCATCCTGGACAAACTATATTAAAGTGTCCTACAGAATTCAGGTTAAACCCTGAGCAACAGGTTATTTATTTATTTTTTTTGTATTATAAAAAAATAGTTCTCAGAACACTTGCATGTAACTATTCAGTATGGAGTTCTTTTGAGCACCCATCCTTCAGAAGTGTGTGAGATCTCGAAGTGTGAAGGTTTGTTATCATGGTACTTACAACAGGATTTCTTTCATCATAACTTATGTTCTGTCTCAGAACAATACACATTTTTAGTGTGATGTGTATTTCTCTTAAGGTGTTCAGTCAACAAAAACATCTTTTTTTAAATTATTGTCACCTTAAGTCCAAAATTAATACAAAACCAGTTATCTTCCTTCAAATTGTAAATTTGTTAAAGAATTAGTCTAAGCATATTTTCACATTTATTTGGGCTAAGAGTAGCCAGTTGTCAGCTAGTATTTCACAGTTATGCAATGCAGTTCCATACCACAACCCAATTCTGTATGGTTCTTGTGATCTAGTACACACAATTACACCTTTTCAAAAAAACATCCAGAAGTTTTAAGAACCATGGTCAGACAACTGTTGCTGGTGTTGCTGAATACCTAGTTGATCATTAACTAGTTAGTTGGCAGCTTCAAGTTTATCCATACATCCATGATACCAAGCTACAAAAAACTGAGACACCCAGCAAGTGAATACTCCAAGCATTTATAACTGTACACCAAGTTTCAGTGTAAAATGTCAGGATATGATTGGTATTTTGTCCAAAGAGTTGCAGGTGTGTTTTTTGTTTGTTTTTTTTTTTAATTCTTCTCTGTTGAAGAAAATACTCATTTTAGCTTTCAAGGTACAGCACATTTGCTATGAAGCTGGATTCCAAACTTCAATGGTTTTGGTCACTACCATGGAAATGTGACGAGACAGGCACAAGAAATTTCTTGTGTACTTTTTTCTTCTTTTCTCTAAGCAAAGCACTGGTGACAGTTTTTCTAAATTTACATATGTACCTGGAACTAAAACTTTGTCTTTTCAAATCAGATCTCCCTCCACATTCTCCTTGGCATCCCTGAACAAAGATTAACCTACCTCCTCTTGCTGAAGAATACTCTTCAAAGCAGTACTCTCTGAAGACAAATAATCTAATTCTGTAAAGATAGTTTCATTTATTCTAAAAATTGGCACATCAATGAAAGATTCCTCTGAAAAGATTCTATTCTTATGAAATGTAACATGTCTAAAATGTCAAAGTGTATGCCACTTAGAACTGCTCCACATCATGTGCAAAAAAGATGGAAGGAACAGGAAGCAGCAGATTTCAGCGAGCACTAATAAATAGTTCCAGTGCTTCTGATATTGTAGAACCATAGAATCATACAATCATTTAGGTTGG
>NW_009602135.1:0-10467 GCF_000690535.1 Cariama cristata
TTCTTCCAGTCTGATCACAGTTCAACTGAGCAGCAGTAAGTTAGGAGGCAGCAATGTGATGCATAGTCCCAAAATACAGCACATCTCCCTGCCACGGCTCCTTAGCAGTGCAGCGGCGCTGGATAGACAGCAAAGCTGCAGGGATGAAGAACCCTGGTTCTGATCAGTTGCTGTGCTAGACTGTTGACCCCTCTCTTCTCCTCACCAAGCAAAAAGACGCTTTCCAAAGCTTTTTTCCTCCTCTTATCCTGCCTGGATGTTGTGTGGACACCTGTTCCATATATCTCACACAACTGACTTGCTGTGTCACAGTTAGGAGACAACTGCATAGAAAGAAACAAAAGAAAAGCAATTTTCTGCATGACCAAGCAAGACATTTCTAGGGGACTCTGGTCCTGTTCACTTTCAATAAAAGTGGCAAAGCATTAAAATATGGGAAGAAGGAAAAATGGTTCTTCAGGCTTTTTCTGTCATTTTACTGTTGAACTCAGGGTTCCGCTCTACAACGCAAACCACCAGTTCTTTGCAGAACACTGTACTTCAACAACGTTAGATCTAGCTGCAGAGGAAATAATTTTAAAGCCATGGCACAATTTCACACCTGTTGTGCAGGCTTGGCATTTACCTAGCTCTCATCCAAGACCTATCATCCCCCTCTGACATGTGGTCTTTATCTTAATCTTATAAATTGCTGCTAATAAAATTGTTGGCTTTCTGCTAAGGGTGCAGCAAATAAATGGAATGCATCTGTTCCATTCTCTGTCTGGACAGCGAAGACCTGCTTGGTAACATTGATGTCTCGTGCAGGTTTAGTTTAACCAGCCTGGACTGTGACTAAGTTTTTCATTGTTATGGCTTTCTTAAAAATGAACTCTGAAGATTGATGTGTTGTACCTATCTCTCTGAAAAGTATACAAGCACAACCAATTAGCTGGGCTGTCTAGGCCAAAGTGTTATGGTTAAGATTCAAGAGAGTTCTTATTCACTTCTAATAAAACGATGTACCTGAGTCTGTACCTAATTACCAGAGCCTTTAGCGTTCATACCTCTCCGTGATCTGCGGTATATTTCCTTTCAGCTGTTGTGGCAGAGAGGTTTTGGCATTTCCACCTCTAAAGCCTGTCACCTGAGAAACAGCATCTAAGGTGTCAATGGCATGTTCATTCCTTTCAACTGTTGTGGCAGAAAGGTTTTTGGCATTTCCACCTCTAAAGCCTGTCACCTGAGAAACAGCATCTAAGGTGTCAATGGCATGTTCATTTATTCTCCTTGCAGCATCTTCCACTGATTTCTCCAAGAAGATGGCCTGACCTGTCGGTCCGGGGTTTTCCAGAATTCTCCAGTGCCCTAAAATGGCCTGACCTGTCTGTCTGGGGTTTTCCAGAATTCTCCAGTGCCCTAAGCAGCAGCTCGATTGCCATGTAAGCAGTGAAATACTACTATCACATCATTATATACTTGATTTTAAAGTGATTATTTCAGCCACAGTTTGAAGCATGCACGAAGAAGCATTTGTAACATGAGGTCTGCAGTGAATGGAGCTTCAAGCAGATCCACTCAGGTCACCTGGGGCTGCAGCCACCCATGCCAGGGCAGGGACAGCAGGGAGCAGGGTGGCCAGAAGTGGTTTAGCACAGGCTGGAAGGATGAGGGCAGTGGCCTCTGCAGAGAGCACAGAGAGGGAGGAGATGTGGGAATGATCATGATGTCCACCAAAAGATGATCTTTTCAATACCCCTAACAGAGCCCAGAGGAAGAGAGGATGGAAGGAGCCAGGCAAAGCTCTGATATGAGTAGGCTGACACAAATGCAGTGAACTGCATGATAGTGCCTTGAACAACAATATCCCATGTGGCCCCTCAGGTTCACAGCAAAGCAAGCTTTACATTTGCAAAGATTTGCAGGTCTGAGTATATGTCTTCCCCGCCCCGCTCTAAAGCATTCAGAAGCCCAAGGGCATCCAGCTTTCTCACAGAGGATGAATTCAGTCCGTCCTGTGCTGAGGGAGTCTCTGCGATGCCGGGTGTCCCGGCATACTAGAAATGTACGGCGCCAGGGCTTCCCAACACGGGGCACGGGCTGCGGCTCACTCTGCAGCCCTGGCTGGGTGTTTCGCAGCTCTTCCAAGACTGCACAGACGGGAGCTGTGCGGGTTTCTGGTTCCCTTCTCACTCTCAGCTGCTGGTGTATTAGAATAGCCTCGTTTCTGCAAATTGCCTTTAGGCCCAGTGAATTTTGTTCATAGATGAATCAAATGTCCTCAGGTCGGCCAGTCCTTTCCTACACCTGTGCTGGCAACACCAACATTCACTTCTTTCAACAAATGCAGTGAAACTGAGAGTCTAAAAATGAATTTTAAGAAAGAATGTTTAGAGCATCTTGTTTATAGCTGTCATTAGCAACCCCCATCATGGTAGATTAAAAAATATTCTGTTCCCTGTATGACTGATACCAATGAAGTTTAATGCTCTTGCTGCGAAGCACTCTGCTCTTGCGTGTGCTATCAGACTACCTCCTTTCTGCAGCTTTTGAGCTTGTGAAACTAAATTCCTGCCAAACTTCTTAGAGACAAAACAGAAGCCAAGACCCTCTTGGATCCCTCTCCTCTGGTATGGATGAGGTGGCAACGGGAACTGTGCATCACAGAAGATTGGCTGAGACAAAACTTCTCTGCTTACTTGCCGAGCATTGCAGGATCACACGAGCTGGACACGTGCAGAGTTTACTGTGTTGTTCCTGCTCTGTCTGCACAAACAGGTAAGCTCAATTTTACTGTCACTGACTAAGCACATATATGTATACATATACACACACACACACGTTTCTTCACTTATTTTTCCTTTGTTCATGCATCATGCAGTTTCTTCTCCAGCTAAAATTTTATGGAGAGGTAGGCAGAAAGAGGCAGACCCTTTCTTTCACCTCAGACTGTGAGTTATATAAGTATACATGTAGATTTAGATTTTTTTTATAGAGCAGCTATGGAGGCAATGATGATCTACATACGTTCTTTCACTCCTATTTGTTGCAAACCTGACCTTTTTCCTTAATGCAATGTGTGAAGCCTCAGTTGTTTTAATTCTAATCCAAACACCATCTGTAAGTCAAAAGTTTCTGTATGAACAGGGGACTGAAGGTTGCGCTGGGAAAGCAGAAGACAAAAGAAGATGGGTGGAAGCACTAACGAATGAATCAATCAGCCGAGAGCACATACCACCAAGGGGAGACAGCAGCATCTACTGATTAGAATGCTACAAGAAGGACGTTGAGCTGCTGGAGCGTGTCCAGAGAAGAGCGACAAAGCTGGTGAAGGGTCTGGAGAAAAAACCTTACAAGGAGCGGCTGAGGGAGCTGGGGTTGTTCAGTCTGGAGAAGAGGAAGCTGAGGGGAGACCTGATCGCCCTCTACAACGACCTGACAGGAGGGTGTAGTGAGGTGGGGGTCGGTCTCTTCTCTCCGGTAACTAGCGATAGGACAAGACGAAACGGTCTCAAGTTGAGCCAGGGGAGGTTCAGGCTGGACATTAGAAAGAACTTCTTCACTGTTAGAGTTGTTAAGCATGGGACTGGGCTCCCCAGGGAGGTGGTGGAGTCACCATCCCTGGAGGTGTTCAAAAAACGTTTAGATGTGGTGCTTCAAGACATGGTTTAGTGGGTTTAGCGGGCATGGTGGCATTGGGTATATGGTTGAACTTGATGATCTTTGAGGTCTCTTCCAACCATAATGATTCTATGATTCTATGAGATGTGAACAACCGATAGCAGGCTCTTCTTTTGTCTCTTGCCCGTACTTTCTGTGATGCCTTTCATAGGTGACATTATTAGTACAGTACAATGACTAACTATCCTCATTATTTCCCGTGTCTGGGTCCTGCTGTGATTTCCCCCTTGCTCTGAAGCTTCAGGCTGCATGGGCTGCCCGAGGCGACTGTGACCCCGCGTCTGGACCTGTAGAGTCCTTCGTCTGAAGAAGTCAGTTTCTTATTTTCTTACACCAAACAAGATCAAGGATAGGGCCTTTTGGAAAGTGTTTTAGATTCTCCATTCATGTGACTGGAAACCTGAAAATAATTTTATATTACTTATGTGTTTCAGTTTTCTAAACTGCTCTAGTTTACAAACAGTGTGAAATCTAAGTGAGTGTAGTAAAATGCATGAAATTTCTTGTTAATCTGTGAAGAACAAATGGTTTGGCATTACTTAGGTTTTTATAAGCCCTCAAATTTCAGAGGCTTTGCAGCCCAGTATACAAATGGTGGTACAAGGAATCTGGTGTCTTTATTTTTCACCTATTTTTTCTTTTTCCCTTTTACCACTGTAAATGAGATGGGACTCTAGAAGACTTAATAAAGAAATCCAGATGCAAAACCAAGAGACAGGGAAACACTTCATTGATTCAACTGTGAATAAGAGAACCCTATAAATATATTGCCATTCTCTTTACATGGATTTAATCTAAACAGAAATTTCAGGATTTACTGTAAATTGTTTGCACTGGCAGACTCCCTTCCAGCACTACAAAGATCCTTCATATGCTTATGAGAGCTGCAAGGTACATTTGCTGAATCTATTCAGTCTAGAAAAAGTGGAAGATTTTAGGAAATGCTGGAAGCCACAGTCCAGCGGGCTTGCTGTGCCTGTTGGACTTTTAGGAGAGGACATGAAAATGAGAACTTACCCCCTTGAAAAGTGGAAGGGAGTGAGGACACTGCATCAGAGAGGAAGGTCTCCATGTCTCCACAGCCTGTGCGGATTATGGATTTGGTGGTGTTTGGGGCTGAGGCAGCACACAGGGAGAAGGATCTGGGAAGTTCCCGCTGTGCCAGTGGATCTGTGGTGGGGAGCCCTCTCCAAACTGGTGAGATGGACCAGCATAACACAACAATAGACTGAAGCCCGGCTAGCATGCTAGAAGTGCCTAGTAACATACCATAGATCACACTGCAGCTATGTCCAGGATATAAAGCAACACATTTTCCAGTCTGATTTAAACACTGATTTTGAGCCCTAATTAGGGCAGAAGGGGCTGTTGTTGAAACCCACCAAGCAGAACTGCTATAAATCACTTCATTCTGACCTGACCTTTCTTCTTAAGCACATCAAATTAACACGTATTTTGTGATCGATGTAGGTGTGTACTTGCACTGCTCGATGGGAGGCAGTCTCCCTTTGCTGTGACAGAGCAAAGGCTGAAAATACGAGCAAGTGAACTGTATTTTTCAGACAAGCAGTGCTGACACTTCCTTTGTGTTCAGAAACTGCAGGCTCAGTTGGGGTTTTTCAATGGCTTTGAGCCATGAGGTTTCTCTTGAGTCATTTTTTGAAACTTTTCTTCTTAGTCACAAGAGAGAAAATTCTTACCCCTTCAAACAAAAATGCCCCATTTAGGAACTAGACTTTAAGAAACAAACCAGATGTCATAATTTTGTGAGACTTGGAACTTAGTAGCTGGAACTGCAGCACAGCTTGCAGCAGAGAAGCTTACAGGAGCAGGACAAGGATCGATGGGTGCTAGTTCTTACTGCTGAGAAGGGTGAGTACCTGTTAGTCTTAAGCCCATGTTGATAGAGCACAGTCTCATACCACATAGAGATACCTCAAGTAATTTTGCATGACTAGGTTGGCTACCAGGAGCAGGACAGCAATGGGTTAATCACAGTGTCTCTGTGGTCTGAAAACCAGTAAGTTAACCCAGGAAGAATACCACGTGAGGAGGACTTCTTCTAGGATCCAGGCTACTTTCAGTCCAGCTGGGTATTGACATGTGGCACTGGACAGTCTTGACCTTTCTCCTCAAGACCAGAAAACATACATTGAATGAGAATGGCAACTATTCACTGTCCAGCCTTCTCCCTCTGTGGGTGAGGATGGAAAAAATCCCATCGTGGGGTATACTTGATCCTGCTGCCCTGGATGCCTGGCTGGGACCCCTTGAAATGGTGACACCAAGGCAGTCCTTTGGGGTGCCGCCAAGGCCCTGCTGTAGGTAGAAATGGCACGTGAGAGCTGTGGTTTTCTCTTACATGCATCCCTCTGTTCCTGAGGAACAGAGCTCAGGACCTCTGAAAATCATTGCAACTCCAGCACTACTTTTGTCGGCAACTTTAATTCTAACTGCACAGCACCTTGCCAGATGGAAAAATCGCACCGGTGCAATTCTTTATTAAACCAACATGAATTGTAATACAACCAAGTCACAGGAATAGATAAGTGTTTCAAAAATGGCATGATTCTGTTAGTAGTTCTTCAAAGAACCCTTTTTCAGCTTGTGGAGAATGTGGTAATTGAGTTTGAAGTTGTTAAGAATAAAAGAGACACAGGAGTTTTCAGCAGTTATCATCAAGTAATTACTGTAAGTTCATTATTTACCAGAGCTATGCTTCCTGTAACACAAATTTGAGCAAGCAGTGAACATTTGGAGCAGACTCTGGATGACTCTGCATTACTTGTGGCTGGGGAGAAAAGGAGCGGAGGACACAAGTTTGGCTTTTCTAATTTGCTTACTCTGCTGATAGGCTTTCTCCTTATGGTGCTCAGAGAGTGGGATGATGAAATGCCTTCGGTTCCAGCACATCCTTCAGGGTCCTTTTAATACTTAGAAATAACTATCAGGACTTCAGCTATAGCTTAGTAATATGTCATAATAGTAGATAGAGGGGGAATATGGTTATTAATCTAAAATTATATGTTCTTTCAAAATCCTTCCAAAATTATTTCTTTTGGGGCAATTTCATTGTGTATGTGTTATATAGGACATCAATTACTTTAAACTCTTTTTAAACCATAGCATAGGATTGAAATGGGAAAAAGTGAGGTCATTGCATGCTTTTATTTGGGTAATCTTATGGATGTTTATTACCTTGCTTATCTTGCTTGCATGTGATGCCCTTTCTAGGCACAAGATGATGGCATGTGCTCTTCATCTTTTAAACAAAACTTTTTTGACTCATGGAATTATACAGACTGAGATTGTCCAAAATATTTCAATAAACTGTTTCTATAAAATCACTCTTTGCCCCCTGGAAAAAAAAAACCACAACAAAACACAACTTAAGAATTACAGATATCAAAACACTCTCTTCCAGCATTTTCAAAAGCAACCACTTTCATTTTTCAGTCTAAAATGAGTTTCAGTTTTAGTAAATTATAGTAAAGAAAAACCCTGAAGTTAAAACAGTTCAAAAGAAGTGAAAAGTTGTTAAGAAAAAAATATCACTGAACACAAAATACTATGCCTTTAAGTCTTCTTTTCAATTATCATTACTGAAAAAAATTGTTGACCAAAAGCTTGATTTTTTCCATGGATTCTGACCAGGCAGGAAATAAAAAAAAAAATCAGAAACAAAACAAAAAAAAACCCCTGTTGTTTGTGTAGTTGTAGTTGAAACAAATGACAGAACAATTTAAGAAGGATGTGAAGGTCCTTGAATGCATCCAGGGGAGGACAACCAAGCTGGTGAAGGGCTGGCAGGCCTGGCCTGTGAGGAGCAGCTGAGGACTTTGGGTTGTCCAGTTTGGAGAACAGGAGGCTGAGGGGCGACCTCATTGCTCTCTGCAGCTTCCTGAGGAGGGGACGTGGAGAGGGAGGTGCTGAACTCTTCTCCCTGGGATCCAGTGATAAAACGCATGGGAATGGTTCAAAGCTGCACAAGGGAAGGTTCAGACTGGACATTAGGAAGCCTTTCTTTACCGAGAGGGTGTCAAACACCAGAACAGGCTTCCTGGAGAGGTGGTCAATGCCCCAAGACTGTCAGTGTTTAAGAGACATTTGGACAATGCCCTTAGTAACATGCTTTAACTTTTGGTCAGCCCTGAGTTGGTCAGGCAGTTGGATTAGATGACTGTTGTAGGTCCCTTCCAACTGATATAGTCTATTCTATCCTATCCTATTCTATTCTAATTCAGTAGGCAGATTGTCTGTGCCTATGGGAAGAACAGAAACTAAAAGTGGTGATCCCTTACAAATTTAAAATGTCAGAGAAATAGAGCATTCTTTTTCACAGAAAAAATATTTGTCCTACTGGTGTAAAGTATTGAGACTCCTCGCTTGTATTATCCTATTTTATTCTCCTATTGTATTCTCCTTCTCTGGAGATATTCAAAACCTGCCTGGACATGATCCTGTGAGACATGATGTAGGTGACCCTGCTTTGGCAGGGGGTTGGACTGGGTGATCTCCAGAGGTCCCTTCCAACCCTGACCATTTCATGATTCTGTGATTTCACTGGGTTTGGTGAGATTTTTTTTCTATGTAGTCTAGATTTTAAAATCAAAACATCAACATTAGAGAAGTCAGTATTTTTAGCCCAGCTGATGGCTTGCTTTTCCACTTTGACAATGTAGATGTTAGCATCCTCATCTGACCTTCTCTAAATCATTCCGGAAGTATGCTAGCGACACCCCCTTCTTTCCAAGCTGAATGCTTTTACGAGGGGTCCATAGCAGACCCAGAGCCTGCCAGCAGCTGGCTTCTAGCCTGCAATAAGCCTGTTTAATTGCACCGTACATCAGGAGCCGTAGTTGTGCCAGAATGAACTACGAGGGCTTCCTCCAGCATGAAGGAAATCTCATAATCTAAAAATAGAAATAGTTTGGAAGCAGACAGGGATTTCAGTCTTTTAATGGCTTATATGACAGCCATGCCACGGCTACAGAAGAGTGCACACATGATGTCCCTGCTTAAATGTCAATGAGGAGAAAAATCCATTCTGTTTCACAAGGTTAAGTGGAAACGTCAGTCTGACTGACTGATGTGTTTAAAAGAGACACTCAGTATCTGGCAGAAGGACCTGAATTGGCTTTTGCACTTCATTTGTTTCCACCCTTTGGACAGCAGCATGTCTGTGAGGGCAAAGAGTTTTCCTCCTCTCCCCTCCTCGGTGCAGCCGTGACAACTGTCACCTTGCCATTAATGCTCTGGGGGAAAATTATCCATAGCGTTAAGCTCACTGGCTTCATGAGCTTACATGTAGGATGAATTTGACTAACAGTTTCCATGTGAAGGATTATCAGAAGACCTACTGGCCTCATGTATTTTGTAGACACGCACAAAAACTGTGCTTGGGTCTCAGCAGCAACCAAAGCAAGCAACAGGTTGCCCTGGACTAAATCCTGTAAAAAGCCCTCCTTGTGAAATATTCTCACTTTCTTCCCTTTACATATATACAAAGCTGATGAGTAGACCATATAAATCTAATTGAAAAAATGGCTGATCTACTTTTTAATTTATTGCCTTACTGTCACTGCAAGTCTATTCAATATTCCATTACAAAATGAAGTCTCTGCAGTGACACTGTATAATGCACATCTGTTATCAAATTAAATGGAGGAACCAAGAGTAATTCTTGCTCACTTTATTAGATGGCTTTGGTTGTTCTTTTCTTCATGGTCTAGTCAATTCTCAACCTGCTAAGACAGATTAATCTGTGCACAACCATGGTACACACCCCAAGCAACAACTTCCAGTAGCGTGTATGCATGCCAGTCTTGTGTGAGAGGACTTGAGTGAAAGCAAAACCATGGGTGCAGGAGATGAGCTTTTTCTGATAAAAAAATACATCTCGTGTTGCTTTGGGATTTTGTCACAGATTTAATCTTTCTCATAGATATAACACTTCCATCTTTCAAGGATTTTTTTCCATTGAGATTGTTGATTTAAGACTGATAGATAGACATAGAGTATAATGACATGACACTGCCATCTACTAGGTAAGATGCTGAAACATCAGAGACATTTATGTCTCAGAAAAAAAATCTGCATACTTGACCTCTAAGATAATTTTCTTGGTTCGTGCCAAGCTTTCATATTTTTACCTAACTGCTGAGCTTAGCAGAAAACATCACTGATGGCATGAAAAGGTCAAAGTAAAGCTACTCTGTTCAGTTTAGTTGAGAGCATTGATATTTCCCTTGCACAAAAATATATTTTATGTTGTATCCCCCTAATCCATAGTGCCACTGCAAATACACATACACAGGCACATTTTTCCTTTATCTTGGAATCGGATTGTAAATAAACCCATTCTGTTATGGTAAGCTACATGAGTTGCACTTAGTTGCTATTTAATGTATTCTACTTGCATCCAGATATTTACTGTTTGGAGCTTAGCTGTGGTAACTGAATTTTTAAAATTTAATACAAGTGGCCGAGTGCAATAAAGGTTCTCCCTGGAAAGTGAAGCTTCACCTTTACACGTATTCCCACAGAACAGCCAGCAAATAGAGACACCATCATTACTGCCTCATAACAAATGCTTCGCACGTCCGACGGTACTTCTGATGAGACGGTTTCTGAAGCTACCACTCTGCAGGAGGGAGTGCCCATTATCTGCCACATCAGATTAATGCTCTCCGTTTATAGGCTGACCTCATGTGTTGAGGAGCATTCTATAATGCATGATACTGCGACACTGAAGCAGGAAAACTGGAGCACAAATTATAGACAAGAACAAGTCGCTGGCAAAGGGAA
>NW_009602135.1:10489-15912 GCF_000690535.1 Cariama cristata
CTTATAAATGTGAGCTCAACTAAAATAGTAATTCAAAAGCCTTGTAAAACTGCTCAGTTCATTATACCGATGTGGCAGCGACTATGCATTGCTATGTATGAAGTTATGGCCTTGCCATAAAGCTGTCCAGACCTGTCAGGATTGCTAAGTGATTTTTAGCCTCACAGTACTTCTAGCACTGTAAGAAGGTGTGCTCTTCCCAGTATTCTCGGTGGGGAATTGAGGTGGCCTAGCAAATCTTTCTTCTTCAGGTCTCTCTTAGACAAAGTATTGAGGAGCTACGGAGCAGGCTATGCAGAGCTGTAATCGGAAGACTTGCATCGGTCTTTTCATATGTGTGTTTTTAAACAGCTGACTCAGGGAGCTTCACGGCTGTTCCCTTCTAGCTAAGAAAGAAAGGACATTATCCCTTCGGCTCAGCACTTGACTTCTAGGCAACTACAGGCTGACAAACTGATAGTTTCGGACTGATATGTGTTAGTCCATAGGACATGTTATTTCATCAGGAATTAATTTGTGAGTGATTTCTGTAATGCGAATGTGAAAAGCAACTCTTGTGTATCCAGTTGTTTGTTGAAACAGTATGATTTTATCCCTATAGATATCATTTAAGGACGAATGAAAACCAGTCACATGGCCTGCTGCATTCTTTGGTAACTTTAGAAGTCTAAAGTTAGTCTAAATTTTCTATCACTCTACTAAACCAAAATATATCAAAATACCACTCAGCATCTTATTGAACTTTTTGCCAGAGGCTCCATAGGGTTTAATGGGACTGTGCATCTCCCTCTTCCCACCCCTTTCGGTGGTCCAGAGTTCCCTGGACACTCTGATCAGGCCAAGAGGGCAGCTAGGGTCCTTGTGGTACTTCCTCCTGTGGTAGACACCTCAGCATGAGGAGACACGGAACACTGACCTCACCTCCATGAGCTCACCTAGAAAGTCACTAGCCAGGTGGAAGAGAAAAAGTGTAGCCCCTTTGGTGTCCTTCCCTCTGCACAGCTGGAGGTACCAAACAGCTGGAGCAGGAAAACTGTGCAGGGATCCATGCCTCGGCCCCACGGAGGGTGTGGGGAAGGGATGGAGCAGGGCAGGGTGCAGGACAGGGCTAAGCTCCGCCGAGAGGAGCAGGAGACTCATATTGCATCTTCCAGGATAACCGTGGCTCCTGATCACTTTGGCATCTGGTGGGTATTGCCAAAGTTTAGGAAAGTGGTACTGCTGTGGCATTGGTACAGTGCTGATCACTGATCCCAGTACAGTCACTGGAGAGAAACGGGGAGTCTCAAAACTGGCTGGTGCAAAGCCAGACTGGGGATTTGCCATGTCTGATGTTGTAACCAGCTCCCCTCTTGCTCAGAGCTTGCTTTCAGAGCCTGCTACTAAGTAGCTTTGAGACGAAAACACAGCTAATATTTGTGTTACTAAGAGCACCGTGGGGACTGGTGAAAGTGCCCCTGACTCGCTTGCTTTCCAAGAGTCCAAATAAACTCTTGAATGAACACCCTGGTTTGGTATATTCTTCCAAGTTAAGTCTTTCTTATCATACTATACCATGACCCCTAATGACTAATGCATTTGGGAGATATAGTAATTAGTAAATAAAAAACCTGGCAAGATAAAAAATTGAATAAATTATTTATAATCAAGATAGTTATTACTGTATACGTGTTAGATGATTATGTCAGAAATTATTTTTGCAGATTTTCAAGCACTAACTGAAAACGGATTTGATTAATTGGATATGATCCTCTGATGAAATAAACCTATGTATGAAATGACGTCTTACCTGAAACAACCTCTTGTCCCCACTTTTTTTCTTCAGTGACATGAAACAAGGACTAGGTGGTGGCAAAACTCTGCTTTCTGTATCTGATTTCACACAAGTTCCAGTGTAGATGGAAAAAATGCTAGAAAACAATAGTGAATATCTATGCCCACCCAGAGGAAGAACTGTCACATCTAGTAGAGCTTCATAAAACTCACTGAGCATATAACATCCGTCACTAAAAAAAAAATCAAAGTATACGAATAGAGTCAATAACATAGACTGTGAAATTGTAGTGTCTACTTCATGGAAAAGAGAAAACCTTCACAGGATGCCCACTATAATCTGTGTCTCATTAACCTATCCTATTTCATGAATGTTCGTTAAACATGTCAATTACCACTTCTATTATGTCAGCTCAAAAGGCTATTCAGCTAATTAATAAATTACATTTTGGTTTATTATCACACTTTTAACACTCTGGGCAGCAGGTGATAGCAAAGGGTGAGTCCCAGTGAAAAAGAGGGGAACAAGGAAGGTCTGAGCAGAAGCTCTGGCCATTGCCGTGTGTCTTTTTTTTTTTTTTTTTTTTTTGCATAATGGACACCCCAGTGTCACAGAGTATTAAAAAAACAGGTCTGACAGTGAATGTCAGTCTTGACAAAGGTATACGTAGCATTGTCTCAGAAACTTCCAATGAGGAAAACCCCAGACCGTTCCAGGAAATCTGTTCCAGGTCAATCTCTTTTCTTTAAATTAGCTTTTCCTGCAGTCTAAAGAAAATCTCTCATCCTATACTTTAAGCTCATGACTTTTTTTTCCATCTATGTAGGACACAGAAACCAGCATTCCTCTCCACAGCAGCAGCGTTTTCATACAGAAAGACTGACCTGGTGTCTCCCTTCAGTCTGCTTCCCACTTACAACTTCCATTGCTTCTCTCTGCCCTCAGACATCCTAAGTTGTAGACCTGAGCTTGTATTTATTGCTTTTCTCTCAATTATGTCTTTTCTGAAGCCTGACTCCCAAAAGTGTTTTGGCTGATATGTACTCAGTACTAACCACAGTTACAGGATTACTTCTGTGTGCTTTGCACACTGTATGTTCAGATAGATTCTCCATGAGAAAGTTTAGCTTTTTAGGATGTACGTAGCACTGTCAGCTCATATTAAGCTTCTGATTTACTAGAAGCAGCAACTCCTTTTCTGCAGAGTGCCTTTCTCCTACCCTCTCTTTGCACAGCTCATTATCCCTGCCTAAGTCAGAGTAGGATTTCACCCAGTATGTTGGGGCTATAACTCCAACTGTATCAACATTATTTTAAATTCTAATCCTGTTCTTCAAGATAAGGTCAGTATAGAGTACTCTTAAAGTTTAAGAGTGTTTTCTGTTTCATCAGTAATGTTTTCTTCTTCTACATAATTAGTGAAAACAATGAATAATTTGCAAGTACTCTATAAAGCCCTGCCCAGTACTTCTGTTTCATGCCACGAGGACCTGTCAATATCTATTCCCTAAGTATGTTTAAACAGTTTTGAACCCTCCTATATTAGCATCATCTAGACTGTGTTTCTTAGTTAGCTTGCAAGAACATCAGGCAAAACAATGGACATAAGCTTACTGGAGTCCAGTACGGTCACATTACTTATTCTTCACTTTTCTTTAGACTTGTTACGCTATCAAGGAAGGAAATTAATAGTTTGATATGATATGTTACTCAGAAATTCATCTTGGTTCTTTCTTAAACACTTACTATTTTCCCAGCATCTGCAGTTGTTTGTTGAGTAATTCATTCCAGTAGTTTTCCTGGCTCTGAAGTTGAACACAGCATCTTCTATCTCCCCAGCAATCCCTGTGTCTCCTGTTGGAAGATGCTGATATAATCATTCATCTTCCACCTTCTGAAATGTCACCTGTCCTCAGCAGGCATTCTCACAGACAACCTCTGATTGTTCTGAAATGATTTCAGCCTGTTCTTTAAATACCTTACAACAATTTTTATCAGGTCCAGCTGGGTTGAAAAAAAATGCAGCTACACTCTCATTTCTAAACTTTTCCTTTTGTATTCTAACCTGAGTTATTGTCCTTTTGATGCTAGTGTGAATTCAGTTAGTAATCCAGTTACAGTCACATTTCCTGGTGAAGAGTGGAGCAAAAAAGACACTAAAACATTACTGCCCTTTTCCTGCCATCCATCAGTAGCTTTATCTTGCTGTTGAGAACCATTCCCCTGCAGAGAAGCCAAAGAGAAAAGGGCAAGGGTCCATACTGGATATTTGCCAAAATCTTTCTACTCACTGTAATAGATTGGTTCAAAATAAGGTGTTATTTATCCATGCAAAAGCGAGAGGAAGAACTTAACAAGTATAAAGGAAAATCATGGGGATTCTGTAGAAATTTAACTCTTAAGGGTAGAAGTATGAATGCACATGTATACACACACACACATATATATATATATGTATATTCACTTCTCTTTTTCTTTTGCATTTTCAAAACTAAGTTAAAAAAGAGTACCTCTTTTTTTTCTCCAATATTTGGAAAGTGGCCAGAAGGGGACTGGAAGGTTGGATTCCTATGGCATTATACTTCAAATGTTGAAAATAATGGGAAAAGAAAGGGAAGAGAGAAGATGAGCATCATCTTCTGGTGGTATGATCAAAGCATATAGCTTTCCTTCAGTTTGAAAGAGGAAGGAGCTAAGTCTGAATGAGTGCATACAAATTATATATTCCAATTGATTTTAGCCCCCTAGCCCACAGCAGTGAGAGGAATGCTAGAAAATTAGCTGATGCTAGTGACAAAGTTTCCCAAAAAGGAGCAATGAAAAGTGATACCTGGAATATAATTTCTTTTCAAATAGGCTGCTTATTCATCTTCAAAACATCTTTTCAACTGAGAAGGAGTTTAACTATGTCACTTCAGAGTGTTCATGTAATAACCAAAAAGACTTTATGGCAGCATTCCCTAATTTGTATATGGCAGCATGCCTATTTTGCTTATATAATACGTTGGAAGCCCATCTTACTCATTATATCTTGAACTGACTGAGAAGCTGGTAAAAAGGATCCAGTTATCAACGATTGAATTACAACAAAAGTTAACCATAATTATTCCCCAGTCCTTAAAGGTTAACAATAGAGGGCTATGCATCCTCAGGGCTCAGTACCGTTGCCAAAATGTATGCGGGAAAAATTGAGGCTGAAAATATTTGCCTAATATTAGCAAAAGAATTATGAGCATAAAATGTATGTAATAACACGTTCTTACTCAGAAGCAGTCATACTGTGGTTTTCCATTAGAAAAGCAAAGGCATAATAATCTATTAAATTAAAACTCCTGTTTTCTCACTAATAATCAAAAGCAACATTAGGTTGTAATAACACAAACATGATGATAAAACAATTGGGATCATAGAATTGTCATGGTTGGAAAAGACCTCAAAGATGATCAAGTCCAAGCATCTACCCAATGCCACCATGCCCACTAAACCCACTAAACCATGTCTCGAATCGGCACGTCTAAATGTTTTTTAAACACCTCCAGGGATGATGTCTCCACCACCTCCCTGGGGAGCCCATCCCAATGCTTAATGACTCTTACAGTGAAGAAATTCTTCTCAATATTCAACCTGAACCTCCGCTGGCACAACTTGA
>NW_009602136.1:0-11246 GCF_000690535.1 Cariama cristata
TATGTGGTTGTTCCTACCCAGGTGGAGGAATGCAATTCTCCTTGTTGGAACTTCATGACGTTCCTGTCAGCCCACGGCTCCAGCCTGTCCAGGTCCCCCGGGATGGCAGCCTAACCCTCTGGTGTATCAGCAGCTTTTCCCAGCTGAGGGTGCAGTCTGCGCCATCATCCAGATCATTAATGAAGATGTTGAACAGGATCGGACCCTGTATTGGTCCCTGGGGTACACTGCTAAGTTACTGGCTTCCAACTAGGCTTTATGCTGCTGATCACCACCCTCTTGCTTGGCCATTCAGCCAGTTTTCGATCCCCCTCACTGTCTGCTCATCCAGCCCATACATCAACAGCTTCTCTATGAGGCTTTTATGGGAGACAGTGCCGAAAGCCTTACTGAAGTCTGGGTAAACAGCCACTACTCTCCCCTCATCTACCAGACCAGATCGCTGCTCAGTTACTCAGGTTCTTCAGCTATGCCAGTAATCTTTTACATTTTACTTGCAGAAAAGGGCATATCTAAGTCAAAGATTATTTTTGTTTTTTTTCAAGGAATTGAATACCTGTCAAAATAATTGCTGCAAGAATCCTGATTTAGCTGTGTTAGTCACTGTTAGTCAAAGTGCTTGTTGCTCAGGATGCAGTGTTGTGATGGAACTAAGCTAACTAAGATTTAAATTTTATCATGAAGCTAAGCGAGCTGCCCATGAAAGTTGCAGTCCTTTTCTCCTCTGTACCATCAGCGTTCACTTACGGGCCTAGCCCTGTCCATTGTCAAGCTGGTTCAGGAAGCCAACCATGCATATTAACTACTCACAAAATAAGTGAATGGGTTTCTACTAATTTGGCTTCCTAAAACATTTCACCATGGAGGCTTATACATACCCATGCTGGTGAAAGGTGCAGGTGGGAATGCAGAGGTAAAGGAAGGAAGAGTAGAGAGTGGGCTTGCTCTTTCTTGCGAGCTAGATGTTGTATCAGTTTAGCTGCAGTATGAAACTGTCTTCAGACTCCCTTACTCGTCAATATAGTAAATAAATGAGAAGAAATATGCCATATGCTAATTACAAAGTAGTCTACAGTGGGATTTAGGTCCCTATCAGCACCGATTGTAAAAATCCATGCCATGTGTTACTTTAGTAGATCTACTATTTTAGTTGCTGGGTTTTCAATACATTTTAACCCAATTTTCCAACTATTGGTCATACTTTTATTGGGTATTTTTGACTGGTTAATTACTTTGGGTGTATGTACCAATTGCTATATTTCAAGTTTATAGAATATTTAAATTCTTTCTCTGGATATGTCCAGCCTGTATGATCTTACCATAAAATACCACCTGTTTTATCTCAACCTTTGTTAGTTTTTTTGATAGATCACAAGCATCCTGCCTTTATCAGTCATCTGTTTATCAGTCATACTCTCAAATATCCCATAACTTCGGTTTTATCACAAGTGCTAACTTTCTATTTTTTTATGCCAATGGAGCATTGCTTTAACCTATGTGAATTAACCTCTGACGGCACAGTATAGTTCACTGTGTGTTACAGATGGAAGTTCAAGAAAAACATTATCTTATTTTGTGGTTTTGTGTTGATATTCTGTACTGCTGCCTGTATTGCTACAATTTCTGTGTTTTCAGAGTATTACAGGTCTGGAAGAGACTGTGAGAGGTCATCTTGCACATCTCTGCACAGGAGAAACTGTTTACTTAATGATAGTTTTAACTGATATATATATCTCTTATGTATTTAAAGATTTCCAATGACAAAGACTGCTTAGGCCATCTATTCCAATATACCAGGGTTCTCACTGCTAGAAAGTCTTTCTTTCTTGATAGCTAATGCAAATCTTCTTTATTAAAGGTAAAGCAGCTATTTCCTGTGTTTCCTGGACACTGAACAAGTTTCTTCCCCTTTCTGTTTGCACCGGCTTTCTGCATATTTGAACCCTGTACCTTTCCCCTTTATTGGTGAATGAAAAACTGGACATGAGCTGGCAATGTGCACTTGCAGCCCAGAAAGCCGATTGATCCTGGGCTGCGTAAAAAGCAGCATGGCCAGCAAGTCAAGGGAGGCGATTCTCCCCCTCTGCTCTGCTCGACACCACACCTGGAGTACTGCATCCAGCTCTGGGATGCCCAGTACAAGAAAGACATGGACCTGTTAGAGCAGTTTCACAAAAATTATCAGAGGGCTGGAACACCTCTGCTATGAAGAGAGGCTGAGAGAGTTGGGGTTGTTCAGCCTGGAGAAGAGAAGGCTCTGGGAGGCCTTATGGTAGCCTTTCAGTATATAAAGGGGGCTTATAAGAAAGATAAAGACTTTTTACCAGGGCCTGTAGTGATAGGAGAAGGGGCAACAGTTTTAAACTGAAAGAGGGTAGGTTTAGATTGGACATAAGAAAGAAATATTTTATGCTGAGGGTGGTGACACTCAGGAACCACTGGAACAGGTTTCACAGAGCAGCTGTGGATGCCCCATCCCTGGAACTGTTCAAGGCCAGGCTGGATGGGGCTTTGAGCAACCTGACCTGGTGGAAGGTGTCCCTGCCCATGGCAAGGGGGAGGACTAGATGATCTTTAAAGGTCCCTTCCAACCCAAACCATTCTGTGATTCTATTTTAGGGTAAACAACCTCACTTTATTCTGCTTTTCCTCATAGGGCATGTTTTCTAGATCTCCTGTTATTCTTTATGATTCTTCTGAATTCTGTTCAGTTGGTTTATTTTTGAAATACATTTTACAGAGAGATGGTTCTTCATCAGAGCCTTATCAGCGTACATCATCACTTTAAGTGAGAAAATGCTGTAATTCTTAAACAATTAGTATCTGTAATGTAGCAAATCACACCACTATTTTGCCAGTTGCATTCTTCTTAACATGGTTAGTAACAATGGTTTCAACAGTAAACTAATGCAGGTAAACTGGGATGGTTTATAATATGGTTCCACAGAAGTTTGTAGGGAGAATTAGAAACCATCCTTGGAGGCAAGAAAGATGATGAACAGTGCTTAGCTGAATATGAACTTCTAAAGAGGGCTGTATTCCACACAGCTAAGGTGATCTTTGGATATAAAACCAGAATATTAATTTCAGAGATTTTATAGCTATCTCAAATTTGAAACATTACACTAAGACTCCTTTTGAAACCAGAACAGCAGTACTGTGTCTAATTCTTACTTCTGTGATTCAGAAAAAGCATTGAAAAATGGTGGACATTTGTGGTGGGTTGACCTTGGCTGACCACCAGATGCCCACCAAGCCACTTTATCACTCCCCCTTCTCAAAAGGACAGCGGGAGAAAATATGATGAAAAAGCTTGTGGGTTGAGGTAAGGTCAGGGAGGTCACTTACCAGTTACCATCATGGGCAAAACAGACTTGACTTGGGGAAATTAATTTAGTTTATTGACAATTAATTGCATCACACTAGGACAGTGAGAAGTACAACAAAACTAAAAACACCTTCCCTCGATCATTCCTCCTTTATTCCCAGGCTCAACTTCACTCCTAGATCTTCTACCTCTTCCTCCCCCCGAGCAATGCAGGGGAATAGGGAATGGGGATTGCGCTCAGTTCATAACGCTTTACCTCCGCTGCTCCTTCCTCCTCACACTCTTCCCCTGCTCCAGCATGGGGTCCCTCCCATGGAATACATTCTTTCACAAACTTCCCCAACTTGAGTCCTTCCCACGGGCTGCAGTTCTTCACGAACTGCTCCAGCATGGGTCCTTTCCACGGGGTACAGTCCTTCAGGAACAGACTGCTCCAGCACAGGTCTCCCAGGTCCTGCCAGAAAACCTGCTCCTGCATGGGCTACTCTCTGCATGCCACAGTTCATGCCAGGAGCCTGCTTCAGTGTGGCCTCTCCATGGGCTGCAGTTTCCTTCAGAGCACATCCACCTGCTGCGCCGTGGGGTCTTACACAGGCTGCACTGTGGACATCTGCTCCACCGTGGTCCTCCAGGTGGAGAACACCTGGACATGAGGGGACCACCTGCGTCACCAGGGTCTTCCTCATGGGATGCAGGGGAATTTCTGCTCCAGCGCCTGGAACACCTTCCCCTCCTCCTTCTTCACTGACCGTGGTGTCTGCAGAGTTGTTTCTCTCATATTTTTTCACTCCCCTCTCTACAGCTGCTGCACAGCGTTTTTTACCCCTTCTTAAATATGTTATCACCAACGTTGCTGATTGGGAGTGATTTGGCCAGAAGTGGGTCTGTCTCGGAGATGACTGAAACTGTCTCTGCCTGACATGGGGTCAGCTTCTGTTGTCTTCTCACAGAAGCCACCCCTGCAGGCCCTGCCCCCTCCCCTTACAAAAACCTTGCCACTTAAACCCAATAGAAGGTTTCAGAGAAGAGCCATGAGAACAATTGAAAGATGGTAAAGAGGGGTCTAATGATGAGAGTCTCGGTCTGGTTAGCTTCTCAGGGAGAAGGTAAAATATCAGAGAACAGGAACTTGGTACAAAAGGAGGCTTCAGCGTAGCAAGAATTATTTAACCGATTCAAGTTGATGTTAGGTAAACTGAAATAAAAGATAAGGTGAGTTGTTTCTTTTAACCAGTAAGTGAAATTACTATTAGGGCAACTTGCAGAAGTATGGATTCATATGTCAGGGACTTATTTTTAACATGGATTTAGTACTTTATTAAGTAACTTGCTCTAGTGTAACTAACTCATCTGGCCTATGTTATACAAGCGTTCACAGTGTCTTCTGTCTTCACCTTTTATGAACATAACGCTGATCATCCAAGCTACCTTGCAGAGAAGACCTGTCACGAAGTCTGATTTGTAAAGGCAGGTAGTTTGATCTGAAGACTTGAAATTGTGCAGAATTACCAAATCCCTTGCTAGTTTAATTTTTACTCTGCTGAGCTATTCTTAGTGGCCATTGCCAAATTCTGTGTGGTAGAGTTAGGGTTGCATTAAAATGTGGTGTATTTCTTTATGAATCTTATTTGTCGCAAGGATTTTAAGGTTGATAAATTCCTACGTTCTGGAGTGATGTGGGGTATGATAGGCAAGATCTGAAGGATTTAGTAATAAAAGCAGCAGTGTTTTTCAGTAAGCCATGGCAACTTCTCTCATGACAGCTGCCGCATTGTTTGGGAAGTTAATTTAGGGACATTCAGTAGGTTGTGGTCACTGGCACCTCTTTTTCCTTGTAAGTGAGGATTCTGAAATGGCATATTAAAAGGATCAGGCAATTTTAGAAGCTAAGCTAAACTACCCAAAATGAACGCAAATGTGGTCTGATAAGTACTTGTCTATATCTTGGGCAGTTTAAGGAGTCACCATCCTGCAAGTCTGATACAGTATCCAGTCAGAAACTAATTTCAATGCAAAGTAAACACTAAGGAAAGTGGCTTATTCGGCTTTAGGTGGCGTGGCATGCTTCGGTCTAGCTGACAGAAGTATAACTACATCTGGTGGTTCTTAGTTGAAGCTGTGTAAATTTATACCGCAAATAAGACACAAGTACTAACCTATAAATCCAGTAAGAGGAAGGGGGGAGATCTCTACCTGAGACACACAAACAGAAAAGGGCATTAAAATGTTGGATGACTGTTCAGGTATGCGTCATGATACCTAGTCTACAAGGTACTTAATGAATTGGGACCTGTCTGTCTCAGGCTAACTTACTTGCCCTTCATAATTTTAGAATGAGTTGTGCCCGTGGAAAGAGCTGAGTTAGTCTGCGAAAAGAAACGGCACATTTCCTGTGTCAGGCACCTGGCTGTTTATCACTGTGCCAGAAATCAAGCCATTTCAAGGTGTTTATGTTTTGTTTCCTGTTGTCATCTCTAGTGACAAAGTACCGTACATTGTTATCACTCTGCACTTTTGACTAGCTTTGTCTTACTGTCCTTTATAAGTCATGTCTACTGATGACTTCTCTTTTGCTAATATGCTCATAGCAATGTTCAGTGTCAGGAAAACTCATAGCTAAACCTAGCTAAGAAAAGGTCCTAGTTTTGCATAATCTCTTAGTCCTGGAATGTTTCAGATTAGTGAGGTGAAACCTAATTTGTGACCCTGACTAGTTGGACTGGGCTTTGCATCCTGGGTTTAAGTTGTGAGGAAAACAGAACTTGGAAAGTTGTGTCATTCTAAGCTTGGTTTTTGTGTCTTACAGACTTCTGGGACACAGCTGGACAGGAGAGGTTCCAGAGCATGCATGCATCCTATTACCATAAGGCTCATGCTTGTATCATGGTAAGGGTGGTGTCTCAGCTGTGATCTGATGAAATTTTGAGTAGTAACAGTCCCAGTTGACACCTGGCCTGTATGTTACTTTTTATAATTACTCTGCCTTGTATTGACTCTTCTAGTGGTTTATAAAACTTTCCTATATTGTTCTTTCTTCTCTCACCAGATAAAATCAGTGTAGTTGGGTACATTTAGCTCTATTCTGTCTTTCCTGATAGCACTCTTACTATGTTCCCTGGCTTTGCTGTCTTCTAAATTTCCTTACTTTGGTTACTGTATTTCCAGTAATGTGGTACGTACAATAGAATGTGCTTATTTAGAAGCAGTGCCGTCAGAGGTGATGCAAGGGAGAGGGCATTCTTTTCTTGTTCTGTGATGTGACTATTGGATTGTGTAGTACAAAACTGTTCTGACATGTTCTGCAGTGGTACTACATAAGACATTCTTCTCTGCTCTTCTGCCCTTTCTATTTTCCTATACTTTGTGCTTCCCATTTATTGGCTCAAATCAGTCTTATTTCCTGACTGCTAACCCGCTTAGGTCTCGGTTTGTACTGTTGCTCTAACTTTCCACTATTTCTCATCACTTGTGAGCATCAGTCAACTTCATTGATATTTTAATTGTTAAAACAGAGAGGCCTCATGTCTGACCCTACTTAGCAGAACAGATCTGTCCCAGTGCTTGTTCACTGTCATGGGTAATAGAGTGCTTGTCATAGTACAAAATAAGAATGTAAAGGAAAATGTGGGACTGTTTCCTGCATCATGGAAAGAAATGGGCTGACAGCATGTTTCAAGGCTTGCTGGATATTCTCCCTTTTCTCTTTCAACCTTTCTAACAAAGGCCAGTTTCCTTTGTTGATGTCCTCCTGGGAAAATTCTGGATTCTGTACTTGTGTTTGGTGCAGTGGGTTGATCAGGGGCTGTCCTGCTGTTGGCCCCATGATAGCTGATTCTTTTTCGGAAGGTGTTTGATGTGCAGCGGAAAGTCACCTACAAGAACTTAAACAGCTGGTACAAGGAGCTGAGAGAATTCCGCCCAGAGATTCCTTGCATTGTGGTGGCCAACAAAATTGATGGTGAGTATATCTTCTTCTTCCAGCTTCTCAGGATTGTGATTCTCTTCTGACCTGGCTGAGAAAGAATGTCATTCATCTGTTAGGTCCAGATGAGTTCTTGAGTATTAGTCCCTCAGGGCTGTATTTTACCAAATGAATAGCTGGGTCCTCTACTGACCTTGTATGCTGTCTTATAGTCTCTTGTCCTTGTTTTACTAACAATTAAAAATACAAATTTGATCCATTTAAAGTTTATTCAAGTGACGTCCTTCCAATTCTGTCTTTACCACACTGCCTATTTCATCCAGCAAGAACCCAGAAGCTGATTGGAGCAGTACCTAGTCAAAAATTGCAGGGTATCTTGCTGATAAAGGAGCATAACATAGTGTCTTGCTGGTAAAGGAGCATAACATAATCTTTCCGTGATACAGTCAGTAACTGCCTTTGTATTGCTAATTCAGCCTGCAGGTTTCTGTGGGACTCCTCTGTGCTACGGTGTCTAAATACACTTGCTGGTGAAATTGTTCACCTTCCTCTGCAGATGACTGGATGATTCCCTCCTCTTAGGAATGCTAGCTAGGCATTTGTTATTGCTATCATTTGGGTTGTGATCTCTCTCCTGCATACTGTGAGAGTGCATAACACATCAGCTTTCTGCTCAGCATCAACGAGAGGGTACATAACCTTAGGACCACAGTCTCCTGGTATTCTTTATCAAGTACAGTGTCAGACATGGGCTTCCTTGCTGACATTCATGGTAGAAATCATCGCAGCTATGAATAGGTGTGTCCACCTGAATAAGGTGTCTGCGCTCCCACTGTAGTCTACGGAAGTTCATTTGGTGCAGCAGTGTGGTTTAGGGCGTGAATGGTCTTACCTAATAAAGCCTTTCCTATAGGATGTGTCAAGCCAGCCTTGAATCCACTGATTGCACAGACTGTACAGGAAGTCTGAGGCAAACGGACTTCATGTTGACAGCCATATTATAGACAGAACCTCTGTGTAGATGAATCCTGCTCTTGGTGTTCTATGTATGAGTGGGCGCTGCTCCAAAAGAGTCCTCTGCCTTGCCTTCATTTGCTGTGTTCCACCTGGACAAGGAAATGATCAGCCCACAGCTCTTAACACAAGCCCAGTCTGCAGAACAGTTGATACAGCCTCCTGCAAAGAGGTAGGGAGTGGCTGCCTGGGCAGTGCTCGCTGGCAAGCATTTGGAGTCTGAACTACTTCAGCTTTTTGCTTTTATGAGAAAAGGTGGCTTATCTGGAGTCATCCTCCTATGCTGGCTGTCCATCTATCAAAACTTTGAGCTGTTACTGCTGTGTCGGCACGTACTGTAAACACGCAGTAGATTTGCTGCGAAACTGAAATAAAGCCTCTGGCATACTGAGGCTGGGGTAGCTGGACCTAACTGCCTGTTAAGTAACAGTTGAGTCATTTGTATACTGTGAGCATGCCCTTGACTCAGGAATATAGGTAACACGGCATAAGGGCAGTGGGGAGTTCTGGTTAAAAAGGCCAACCTAGAGGGAGAGGCATGACTAGTACTGGCAATGGTGTCCAGGTCACGTACGCACACAACAAAAATCATAGGGATGTGCCTGGGAAACATTCATAGTTGCCACACAGCAAGTGAACTGATATGTTCTAAGCTGCAAAGCATTATTTATAGCACATCAGAATCCATCTGTAATTTAGTCAAGCACCATGGATAAACCAACAAGAACTCTTTTCTTTTGGTGTCTTCTTGTCAACAGTTTGCTGATGATGTTGCTTTTAAAACCCTATAGCTTTTGGGCAGGACTTTTCTAGCCTTGTACTACAGTGAGGAGGCCTTGACAGCTAAATCGGGCTCTGGTCTCCATTTGTTCCACTACTGCTGCATATGTTAGCATTCTGCCTACAGTGATGTCTTACTGACCACTTCTTTTTTTGCCCCCAGTGGATATGAAGGTGACTCAGAAAAGCTTCAACTTTGCCCGGAAGTTCAGTTTGCCCTTTTACTTTGTGTCTGCTGCAGATGGCACCAACGTAGTGAAGGTAAAACATAGCTATTTGACTCAGCATCTCTGAGACCCCTAGACAATCCAAGGACATGGAGACTACTGTAGGCACAGAGAGCAGAAAATGGGCTAGTATGTCTGTTTGGCTACTTGTGAGGTCCTGGTAGCTATAGGTCATTGCAGAAGTTTTTTTTTTTTCTTTGGGGTGTGGGAACAATTTCCATATGTTACAGAAACCCAGTGCCCCTTGCTTTGAGTGACAAGCATTCTCCTTCTCATCAGCTCTTCAATGATGCTATCAAACTGGCAGTTGCCTACAAACAGAATTCAGGAGATTTCATGGATGAGGTCATGCGAGAACTGGAGGTAAGAAAGGCTCTACTTACTGCACTCCTCCTAAGTGAATAGACCCTCTGCTCTTTTTTCCCTCAGGGAAAGCAGAGCCTATGGCAAAGGGTGAGACTTTGGAGGCATGGAAAGATTTGCCTTATGCTGGTGACACCATGGGGTTTGTGTGCTGCTCATGTCTAGGTTGGAAGGGGTGAGGTGGTGACCCTCTGAAGAGCCCATGCAGCCCTAGACCAAATTTGAAAGAACCACAGCAGAGTGTAGCTGTTATTCTCATGCTTCTCAGCAGTTTCTTGTCCTGCTCCTTTCCAGAGCTTTGACCTGCAGAAGAGTGAGAATTTGTCAGATGAAGAGGAGAGCTGCCCTGAAGAGAAGCCCTCATCTGCCTAAGCCCTGGACCCTGAGTCTGTTTTTCCCTTTGCTCTAGATTTCTGGGGCTAGTTAGAGCTGGCCTTCACAGAGGAAAGTGATTTTTCTCATTTCTGGTGATGGGCAGCTGGGCCTCTCCCCTTCTTGTGGGAGACTGTCTGTGCATGACCTTCCTTGACTCGGCCCTAGCCACTGCACATCACGGTCAAGGAAAGGGCGAGAGTATCCACATGGTTGGTAGTTACTGCACGCTTCTTCAAGGCAAAGCTTGCCAGGAGAGCTAAGCCGCTCCTGGACCTGCAGGGAAGGGTCCTGCCCAGATGCTTTAATAGTAACTACTGGAGAAAACAAACACTAAAGAATTTTTTTTTATATAAAGCTTTGAGCTTGCATCCTTCCTGCACTTTTGTTATAAGGCAGTCCAGTTACTGTAAGTCCAACTGCCAGCCCTCCCCATTGCTTTCACAGCCTAGCCGGTGCTGCCTCTCTGTCCACCTCTGTGATCTCTGCTGCAGAGTTTCTTTGGGTTTCCTTCCCCATTCTGTTACAGAGCAGCCAGATCCAGTACACTTCAGAACGTGGGGGATTTCTCCTTTCAGGGCCACTAGAGCTGAATCAGGTGGACTCTCACAGCCAGGAGGCTTGTCCTAGCCCAGCCTGATGGATGTGGCTCCGGCTGTTCCCATGTGTGTGTTCAAGAGCCTTATGCTGCATTCCAAAGAGCCAGATACACAAACACACACACAGATTTACACAATTAATGTGAAGGGCAAAACGGTTTGACATAGACAGAGCAACGCCTTGCCTTGACCAGCACCCATGTATACATAACCACCGCTGACATAAACATGAACACAGTCCAGTCCTTTTCTGCCTTTCCAGATGATCGGGATTAGATGTTTACTAGTGAAACATAAACACATATTCACACTTAGATTCGTAAGTGCAGCATGTTTATAGATTCCACAAATAACAGTATGGAAATTAAGTACATGTAAATATCTGTGGCTGGATGTCAAGCTCCTTACCCAGCTGTTAGTCCAAACCTTGGGTCTTTCTAGATCTGTGCCTCCTGGATCATGAGAGAGTCCAGTTTCCATATCACTGCTGTATTGTACACACACTGCAGTGATCTCACCAGTAGCCGGCTTAAGACACATTGTGTTTCCAACTGCTGTCCCCAAGACTTCTAGCCCCACTATGACCTCTGTTCCCTTCTTGCACCCTCACCTTCCTCTCTGAGCAGGCACGGTTTCAGCCG